>NC_133663.1:135308099-135608099 GCF_037893015.1 Macrotis lagotis | reverse complement strand
ATTAGGATGTTTAATAATGACTTGTTGATTTTCTTTTCCTGAGATAGGTTTATTTAGGTTTTTAATTTCCTCTTCATTTAATCTGGGCATCTTATATTTTTGTAAATATTCATCCATTTCACTTAGATTGTCAAATTTATTGGTATACAGTTAGGCAGAATTATTGTGAATTATTAATTTAATTTATTCTTCATTAGTGGTGAGTTCACCTTTTTCATTTATAATACTAGCAATTTGGTTTTCTGTTTTTTTAATCAAATTGAACAGAGGTTCATCAATTTTATTGTTTTTTTCATAAAATCATCTCTTTGTTTTATTTATTAGTTCAATAGTTTTCTTGCTTTTTCTTTTTTAAATTTCTCCTTTAATTTTTAGAATTTCTTATGGTATTTAATTGGGGGTTTTAATTTGTTCCTTCTCTGTTTTTTCAGTTTCATATTTAGTTCATTGATTTCTTCTTTCTCTAATTTATTCATGTAAGCATTTAAAGATACAATATATCTCTTGACAGTCACATTGAGTGAATCCCATAGGTTTTGGTATGTTGCAATATTATTGTCATTATCTAGGATGAAATAGTTAATTCTTTCTATAATTTTTTGCTTGATCCACTCATCTTTAAAATGAGATTATTTAGTTTCCAATTATTTTTCAGTCTATAATTCCCTGGCCCAGTATTGCATATGATTTTCATTGCATTATGATCTGAAAAATATGTCTTCATTATTTATGCCATTTTGCATTTGATCATAATGGTTTTTTTTTGTCCTGGTACATGGTCAAGTTTTGTGTAAGTGCCATAAAAAAGTATATTCCTTTCTATCCCCATTCAGTTTCCTCCATAGGTCTATCATGCCTAGGTTTTCTAACAATCTATTTACCTCCTTAACTTTCTTCTTGTTTATTTTATGATCTGATTTATCTGAATCTGAGAGTGGGAAGTTGAGTTCTCCCACTAGTAGAGTTTTCCTGTCCATGTCTTTCTGTAGCTCTTTCAACTTCCCCTCTAAGAATTTGGATGCTGTCCCATTGAATTTATATGTATTTAGTATTGAAATTACTTTATTTTCTATGATATCTTTTAGGAAGATATAGTTTCCTTCCTTATATCTTTTAATGCTGTCCATTTTTGTAGCTGCTTTGTCTGAGATAAGGATTGCTACCCCTGATTTTTTTCAGTTCAGTTGAAGAAAAATATATTTTGCTCCAACCTTTTACCTTTACTCTATATGTATCTCTCTGCTTCAAATGAGTTTCGCATATGCAGCATATTGTAGGATTCTGGTTTTAATCCATTGTACTATTTGCTTACATTTTAAGGAGAGTTCATTCCATTTACATTCAAAATTATAATTACTAACTATTGACCTCCATGCTATCTTCCTTCTGTTTGTATTTTTCCCCTTTTTTCCTTATATCCATATTCCCCGTGTTTGTTTCTTAATACTGCCACCTTCATTGTGTTTGCCCTCTTATATTAACCCACCTCCCCTTTTTTCACCTTTCCCTTTTCCCCTTCTTCCCTTCCTTGTGTTAGTTCCCCTTTTTCTCCCTGGATCCATCCCCCTCCCCTTTTCCCCTTATAATGAATGAAAGGTAAGATAAGTTTCTTAACTTGATTGTGTCTGTTAATTTTTTTTTTTTTGCAAGGCAATGGGTTTAAGTGGCTTGCCCAAGGTCACACAGCTAGGTAATTATTAATTGTCTGGGGTTGGATTTGAACTCAGGTACTCCTGACTCCAGAGTCAGTGCTCTGTTCACTGAGCCACCTAGCTGCCCCATATCTAAGTTAATTTCTAGCCAACTATGATGAGATGAAGATTCAGGTGGTTCTCACATCCTCTCTTCTTCCCCTCAGTTACAATAGGTCTTTTGATATAATGTTATTTACCCCATTCAGTCTCCCTCTAACCTCCCTTCTCCTTACTTACCCCCCCCTTTTTAAGGGGGTACTGTTTTTAAATCATTCTGAGTTACAAAAAAGTTATGAGTGTCCATCACTTCTGGCTATGTATATTCTCTCTAATAGAGTTAAAATTTCCAAGAGTTGTGAGACTCTTTCTCCCAAGTGGGTATATAGACAATTTCATCCTATTGTATAGCATTTTTTAACCTTTTCATGTGTCTCTTGAGCCTCCTGTTTGATGTCCAAATTGTCTATTTAGTTCTGGTCTTTCATCACGAAATCTTGGAAGCTTCCCATTTCATTAAATGTCCATCTTTTTCTCTGGAAGAGAAGGCTCAGCTTTGCAGGGGAGTTGATTCTTGACTGCATTCAAGACCCCTTGCTCTTCAAAATATCTCATTCCAGGCTCTTCAATCCCTTAATGTTGCTGTGGCCATATCATGTGTAATCTTTACTTTGCCTCCTTGGTATTTGTTTTTTTTTTTTCTTTCTGGCTGCTTGCAGGATTTTTTCTTTTATCTGATCATCCTGGAATTTGGCCACAACATTCCTTGGTGTTTTTATTTTAAGGTCTCTTTCCAGAGAGCATTGATTTATTCTTTCAATAACTATTTTGCCCTCTGGTTCCATGATATCAGGGCAATTTTCCTTCATTCAATCTTGTACTATTAAGTCCAGGCTTTTTTGTTCTCTTCAGTGTTCTCATAAAAACCAATAATTCTCAGGTTCTCCCTTCTCAATCTGTTCTCTCATAAGGTATTTTACATTATTTTTTATTCCTTTGATCTTTTGGTTTTGTTTAACACTTGTTGTCTCCTGAAGTCATTAGTTTTGGCCAATTCAATTCTTTTTTTTAGTGGAGAAGATTTGTCTTCAATTATCTTTTGCAACTTCTTTTCCATTAGTCCATTCTATTTTTGAAGGACTTTTCTATTTGCCCAAATGTAGTTTTGAGAGAATCATTTCCTTTTTGCATTTTCCCAATTGAGAATTTGAGAGAATCATTTTAATTTTGCATTTGCCCAATTGAGGATTTGAAAGAATCATTTTATTTTTGCATTTGCCCAATTAAAGATCTGAGAAAGTTATTCTCATTTTGTATTGGTCCAATTGTTTTTTCGAAGAATTTGTTTTCTTGTTTCAAGATGTTAATTTTCTCTCACAATGTGTTAAATTTCTCTTGGATTTCTTTTCAGAGTTTTTCCAATTGATTTTTAAATTATTTCCTGATTTCTTCAAGGAAGTCTTTCTGGGCTGGAGACCAATTTATATTCTCCTCAGCAGTACTATATATCTCTGGTTTAGTATCTGTCTCTTGTATTTCTCCATGGGCCACCCCCTTTCCTCTGGCCTTTTCCATCTTGTATTGGGGGGGGCAGGGAGCTGGCTCTCAGAGATTTGCTTTTGAACATACTAGAGGTTTTGTTCACTTGGCTTAGTAATTCCAAGGGCCAGTCAGTAGGGGTCGCTGGTTGATTTCTCTGGAGTGAGGTCCTCAGCATCAGGGTCAGAGTTGACCTTGAACACTGGGCTGGGCCCTGGGGGAGGGAGTTAATCTCTTTTTTGTGGAGTGAACTCTGAGGCACTGAGAGGGTGGTGGTGGTGGTGGGGAGGGGGTGTTTATTGTTTGTTCTGAGCAAAGGGCTCTGCTGAAAGTATGGAGCTCGGTGCCCTGACCTAGCTGCTTGTTCTCCAGGCGTGCTCTGAGACTCTGTGCTATAACTCACCTTCCGGCAGCTCTTCTTTCCCTGACCAAAGACTCTGTAGCTAAAGCTGGATCTTGCACCCACCACTCACCAAAGTCTCCATGGCTGAGGCTGACCCTCTAGCCTCCCCCAATTGCTGTCTCTGCACTGATCCTCTACTCTGGTATCCTGGTTCATGGACAGTCCCCTGAGACAGACCTTCTTGGTAGGTGTTCTTCTCCTAACTTCTCTTTCTGGGTTTTGTTGTTCAAATTTCTATTAAGAGTTTCTCTCATGTTATTTCTGAGGGTAAAGAGAGAGCACCTATCACAGTGCCTGTCTTCTCTCTGCCATATTTGCAGGAAGTAAATAGGGGACTTTCAAACTTTCCTTTTGAAATGATCAGAGTTGAATAGAAAATTTGATCTTCAAGTAGAGGACTCAGGTAAAGCACAGAAAGGGTAGAATGGAAGGCCAAATTGTAAGTGTTTTAATAAGGTTGAATTGTTTGTAAAGATGATTCTGATAACTCATATGAACCTTCCCACACAGGAAGGAGCTAAATATAAAAGTATATTATAAAGCTGTAGTCAATGGGCCAAAAAAGAATGGAGTGAGGGAAAGGGAAAGGAGATGTAGAATGGGCTAAGATATTTCACACAAAATAGTCAAGAAAAGGCTTTTGCAATGGAGTAGAATGCAGGGAGGTGACAGGGAATGGGTGAATCTTCATTCTCTTCAGAAGTGGTTCAGAGAGGAAATGATATACACACAATAGGGTTTAAAAATCTATCTTGCCCATGAGGAAAAAGGAGAGGAAGGGATTTGGAGAAAGGGAGGGAAAGAGTAGTCAGATGCAACATACTTTTGAGGTGGAACAGGGTGAAATGAGAGAGAATAAAATAAATAGGAGTTGGGAGGAATAGAAGATAATACAGTTAGGAATAGCAACTGTGGGAGGAAAATATTGAAGCAACTTCTCTGATGGACTTATGAAAAAAGAATGTGATCCATCCCAAAAGTAGAGTTGACAGTATCTGAATACAGATTGAAGAACACTTTTTTCCTTTTTCTCTTACTTTACTTTTCTTGAGATTCCCTATCTTTATGGCAGAAGGGGGAATTATGTTTATTTTTACATCAAGACTCTTGTAATAATATGGAAATAGATAAATTTTAAAAAATAATAAAAATGAAACATGATAAGACTTAATATAGCTATAAAGTGAAATGTACTGTGTGCAACATCATAGCAATAATACATGATGATTAGAATTCAAATACAACTATTCTCAGCAATACAATGATACAAGAAAATTCTAAAGCTCTTATGATGAAAAATACTATCCATCCCTACAGAAAGAATACATATTGAAACATACCTTTCAAAAACTTAAAAAAAAAATTTCTTGAAAGTTTTTTGGTTGTTTGTTTTCTTTGGCAACATGATTATTATGGAAATGTTTTGTATGACTATACATTCATGATCTATATCAAATTGATTGCCTTCTCAATGAAGGAGGTAGATGGGATGAAGGGAGAGAATTTGGAATTCAGAGTTTTAAATACAAACATTAAAACTGTTTTTACATGTAACTGTGGACAAATAAGATGCAAAATAAGTAATACAAAACAAAGAAAAAATAAGATTAAGCTTCAGATGATTCAGATTTTCCATCAGTAAACCCATTTAGATAAGCTAGAACTCACATCTCTTTAATGAATAGTTAAAATTGAAGTTTAAAGGTGGTCTATGATCCTTAGCACCCAGTTCCTCTTTTTTTGCCAATGTCAACCAGAACCTAAAACCATTCTGTTCTTTGGTTCCATGTGATTTTATGGCCTCAAATTTTCTCACTAAGTGACCACACTATTGATTATCAATACATCTGGACTCTACTTGGATGGTCCTAGGAAAACAGACCCACCTTGCTCCTGGATAAATATAGGAAACTGTTAAAGTATGGTTTATGGTAAAGATCATAAAGCCTATTCTGCCTATAGAGATACCAAGCCATTAACTTTAATTCATCCTGCTTTTCTCTTCAATGTATCATGTAAAACATTGTCTTAATTGGAAATATACTGTTACAGCAGAAAGAAACTGCTTTCTCCTGATAGTGGTAAAATCTCCTTTTATGAACTCCTATAGCCCCTTCTTTGTACCATTTTCCTCTTAGGTACTTAACACTCTTCTTCCTTACATCTCTGTGTTTCATATCATTCTTTTCTGCTGTTTCAGTTCTATTTTTGTAAATAAGCTTTATTCACAATTATAATTATCATTTAGCATCATTACTATAAATGCAAACATATACACAAAAGTAACTAATATGGGGCAGCTAGGTGGTGCAATGGATAGAGCACTGGCCCTGGAGTCAGGAGTACCTGAGTTCAAATCTGACCTCAGGCATTTAATTACCTAGCTGTGTGGTCTTGGGCAAGCCACTTAACCCCATTGTCTTGCAAAAAACTTTTAAAAAGTAACTAATATTTATCATTTTAAGAACTATAATTCAAAAATGTATTTTTACCTCATATATAAGAGTATTTTGCTAAACATGAAGATGTCCATCAATTCATATTTTATTATCCTGTGTGTTCATGTTCTCCCATAAATTGACCATACACAAAGCTTTGATATTAAGAGACTAAGAATACTAGGGCCATGGAACAGATACCCTCCATTCATAAAACAGAATCAGCATCTTTTATCATTTATTCATTAATTCTTCCACATGGAGGAAAGGACTATATTCTCTTCATCTTTATACTTCAAATAATACTTAAAGTATAAGTATATAAACTATTTTTTACCTGTCACACTCTGAAAAAAATGAAGTCTTATTCTTCTGTAAAATGAAAAGAGTTAATCTAGATCAACCCAATGTGTTTTTTTCATAGTATAGTCTAGGAACCTAGGAACTAATAAAAATATTTTTTATTAAATAATTTGAATGGTGATATTTAAATTCTTTATCTCCAAATCATAATTTTCTGTCAAGGAGACATAGAAGGAAATTTCAACTTTTGACAACCTGGCAAAATTATGGGAAGGAGTTGATGTTAAGAGATCAGAGAGAAAAATTAACACATTTTGTATAGTAAAAGAAATTATCTTTCTGGGATAACTTAAAATTCTAACTTCTATGTTTGTAGAAAGCAACTGAGGTATTTTCTAAGGAAAGATACAAATTTGTGGAATGGATTTTATTTTCATTTTTGTACTTTATGATATCTAATCAATTGGGTACACCTGCATTTAGGTATCATTTTTAATTTTTATTGTTTTGAAAATATCTTGTCCATCAACAATTTTAGAATGTTTGTTTTTGCTAAGGAAATCATGAAACAAGTCATTATATGTGAAAAATAATGTAAAATGAATATTGGAGACAGATGACTCTTCAGTTAATGAAAGACCAATATTGCATGCTCTGTTAATGGCTCTATGCTAATAATGCTACATAAGCATTTTTGCAATTGTTCTTCATGCACTACTAGTATATGCCGATTATGAATCTACTGACTAATGGAATTGTAAAATCTTCTTAATATTTATAGTAGATAAAAAATGGACCAACTCATAGTTAAGATTCTAACCTCATAGGAGAACTTATCCAGAGCTTCAATAAGGCTCCTATAAGATTTTGTTTAATATTCATGACAAACAAAATTGAATTTTTGTTTAAACACAAAACTTAAACATGCCTAAGTTCATCACTTAATTATCTCTAATCCTCCCCCACCCACCCACCCACTGCTTTGCTGCGGGGTCTGGGTCTCCTTCTTACTTTGAATCTACAATTATCTCTTATTGCTGCAGGACTCTGAAGACCTATTCACAAAAGATAACTCTAGCATTAGTTAGTTGATCCTCCTGACTTCCCAAAGGGTTCTGTTGCTTCTCAGATATTAATTTCCCTTTCCTCTGAAGAAAGCAGTATTTTTCAATCAGAATTACCTTTAAAAAAGATGATCTGATAGGAAAAACTGCAAAGTTGCAAAGTTGAGTAGATAAATTTTTGCCTGCCTGGGGGCAATCTGTTTCCTCCTAGGAATCAGAAAGTCTTCAGAAGAATGCTGTTCCTGTTCAGTCATTTGAGTCACGTCTGACTTGTTATGGCTCCATTTGTGGTTTTCTTGGCAAAGATTCTGGAATGGTTTGCCATTTCCTTCTCCAAATAATTTTGTAGATGAGGAAACTGATGCCAGCAGTGTTGTAACTTCTCCAAGGTCATACAAGAGTAAGGGCGGACTATCCTCTCCCATATTTAAAATGTAAGGGGCAGGTCTGTTCTGCCCCCAAAATTTCATTTGTAGCATGGCATTCCCTCTTAGAGAATACTAAGATAGCAGAGAAAGCAGGGTTCATATCAAGATTTCACGGGGATTAACTGAGTTGTTTGAGGGAATTTACTCACAAAAAGTCAGTTACTCCTGGGTAGTGGTAGGACAAAGTAACATAGTGGATACTTGCAACAGCCTCATATCAAGTTAAGTAATATATAGAAACTGAACAAAAAAGGTGCAATACGAGGATGGCCCAAGGTAATGTAAGTTTTTCACTTGGAATAGTTGGAACTTCTTGTGCTGTTTACATTTACTCAAAGTATAGGCCACCTATACACAAATAGGTCACATTCCTAGTAAGTCTCTGAGCCCAGATTTGAATTCAAGGTTTTCTGTCTTCAGGGATAACACTCTATCTACACCATTACTGTTCTGATCTTTCAGAAATATAACATTGTAGAATTACTTCCAAAATAAGACAAAGATCACAATGTGAGTTGCTTTTCTATTGGGGATGGGAGGTGTGGAAATTGTATTGTATTTCACAATTCTTCTAACATTCAAAACATTTTTCTACCTTGTGAGCAAGCTATTCTGTCCCTTGTAACAAAATGTTAGCCATTTAAATCATTTAGTCATTTAAATGCTTACTTTGTATAATTGAAAAACAGAAGATTAGAGAATCAATGAATTCACACACTTTTATTAAATCATTACTAAATGATAGATTTACTGTTAAGGGTACCATGAAAGACCCTTGCCTTCAATAAAATGCTAATCTAGCCAAGGGAAGAAGTGGGTTTGTGTGTATGGAAAGAGATAGAAACAGACAGAGACAAAGACAGAGAGAAAGAGAGTCAGAGACAGAAAGACATCTAGATATAGCAGGAGACAAGAAAGTTGTTTGTTCTGCAAGCAGATACTTCTAAAGGTTCTGAAGCATGAGATTAAAGTGTCTTTGTACTTTTTTTAGGATTTAGTTATCTTTACTGTAAAATAAGGATTTTGAACTATATAGCATCTAAGAATTTTTTTATAAATTTTAT
The DNA here is from genome assembly GCF_037893015.1 of Macrotis lagotis. NCBI lineage: Eukaryota > Metazoa > Chordata > Mammalia > Peramelemorphia > Peramelidae > Macrotis > Macrotis lagotis. Next base: position 135,599,169 of record NC_133663.1, on the reverse strand, counting down.
AATGTACTCATGAAACAAAACTGCTAATATAGAGATAACACGATACTTGGCAGCATTAGAAGCTAAAATAATTTCTACAGGCTTAAATAATACATTTAACTTAGATGAATGAAAATTTATATATTTTGGTTGGAAAAATCAAGTTCAAAAGTAAAAGACAGAGGACAAATTAATAGAAAGCAAGATGTCTGAAAAATGTCTAGAGTTTTAGTGAATTGCAAATACAATTTAAAGTAACAGCAATTTAATAATCAGTTCTACACTTAGTTAATAGAGTAGTTATATCAAGCAATAGATACAGTGCTGGCCTGGGAGTTCAAATACAATTTCATACCCTTACTAGTTGTGTGATGCTGAGCAAACCACTAAACCTCTGTCTCAGTTCCCTCAATTGTAAAAAGGGGATAATAACAACACCTACATAAATGGTTGCTGTGAGGAATCAAATGAGATAACTTCATAGTATTTAGTACAATTCCAGGACACCGTATAAATGCTTATTATTTTGTCCCATTCTACTATTCTTCATTACAAAATATACAGGTACAATGAAAAGGCATTGTACTAAGTATATGCATTCAAAGACAAAAATAGTTTGACAATGTTAGTCAGCAATCATTTATTAAGGTTCTTCTATGAGGTAGGCATTCCACTGAGACCTGAGCATGTAAAAGCAAAAGACATACCCTGTCTTCAAGAAATATATTCTCTAACAGAAGAGCAACATGAAAATAGTAATGTTAACATAATATAGGCTAAATTTCAGAAGAAAAGCACTAGTTTTAAAGGATATTGGGAAATGCTTTTGGTAAGTGAAATTTTAGCTGGAAGTTGATTAGGATTCTGACTTTCTGAGTGATAAAAGGAATCGATTCCAAAGAAGTTAGCAAAAATAGCAAATTAATCAGGAGTCAGAGAGTGGGAAGAGTAAAGGAAAGTGACTAAATTTTTTAAGCTGCATAATTAGAAGTATCTAGTACTCTTAAAAAAGAAAAAAATAAAGTTTGGGGAAGAGATAGGTTATTCATTTCAATTTTAAACATATCAAGTTTGAAATATTAATAGAGTAAAAAAGTAAAGATATCCAGTGTATAACTGGCAAAATGATATTTGAATTTCAATGAAGAGAAATAAGTAGTATTGAGTTGAAATATCATTATTCAAAATATAGAATTATGATTTCACTTGCAGTTGATATTTCAGGACAATAAACAGGAAAGTTGTAGAAGTTAATGGATAAAAGAGTTTGCAGATAGAGATTTTTCAAGAATGACAGAATTCTACAAAGAGTGAAATAGGCAATTATATTTAGTAGTTGAGAAATTATTAGTAATTTCAGAGAAAGTAGTTTTAGTAATTATGGCAGAATTAGATGATAAATTTTAAACTATCATTAAGTTTTTGTAGATTAAAAAAGGATAACATAAAAAACAACTACAATAGTATATAAAATGGAGAAGATAGATAGTGAGAGGTCAAGTAAAGTTGTTGTTGTTTCTTAAGGATGGGTAAGAGCTGGATATTTTTAAAAGTATTAAGAAAAATAACGTATGAATAAGAGTAAATTAAAGATAAGAATTATAATTTATTGGTGAAATTTTTTGTTATTACTCTTGCTTTGACTTTTAATAAATGCTTGTAATATGCTTCTAATTAAGAGTTAATTGCCTTCAGTAGGTTATTAAATGTGGAACATATCAGTGAGGGGGCAGGGTCTTCGTTCAATAAAGGGCATAAAAAAATAAGATGGTTACCCCTCAGAGTGTTATTTGAAATAGTCACCACTGCCTTTGAGAAATCACATTATCCCAGTTTGAGTTTAGTAATCATCATCATAAAGAGAAGAGAAGAGAAGAGAGAGAGAGAGAGAGAGAGAGAGAGAGAGAGAGAGAGAGGAAGAGATGAGAAGAAAAAAAGGAGAAAAGAGGAAATTACTGTCTCAATTTATGAAAAGATTTATGAAAAAAGACTGCTGATTACTTATTAATTATATTGTAGCAGATCTTGTTGATCATGTATGTATTAAGTTAGTCTCTGAGATACCTTCCAATGCTGCCATTAAATGAAGCAAGATGGACAGAAAGTGGCATAAAGGAATAATCAAGTACCAGCGATTAAGAAGGAAAATGTGGTTTTACTTGGTTTACATCAAGAACTAATACATATAGATGCATATGTATTTTGAACATTTTCCCAGTCATATGAATATCATGTCTACTATTTCCTATTTATTTATTACTTTAAAATTGAAAGGAAATCTATCTTGTGTACTCAATTTCACTAACTTTTTTTCTTTAAAAATAACAAACTCTGAATTCTTCATTAAATGACATGAAAAATGAGGTTATATAGACTCCTGGGTACATGAGGTAACACTCCATCTTTGAAATAAAATAATAGTGTGATCAAATGCTAATAAGAGGGGAATTTAAAGAAAGGCTACACCACATTTCCTATCAAATGTTTCAGGAATTCATTTATTTCTTGTCTATAAAAGGAGCTGGTATCCATTACATGATTCATTTCTTTGAGCACTGAAGATTATAGGGGAAACAATCAGTATGATTTCTGAAAAAAACACACTTAAATCTAAGTGAAAATCTTTTTGAATTCATACCACAGTTTTATTTTATGAAAAAACACTCTCTAGTAAAGTTATTAAAATGACAGCATATATCTGATTCACCCTGCTTTTCATCGTTTTTCTTTAACAATTGATATTTAGTAATATTCATTGATCTAATAATAGCTTCCTTTTAAAGAGCACTGCTTTACATTATTTATATAGACAAAAGTCAATACTTCAAAGTAGTCATAGAATAAATAAACTGAGTAATATAAAATATCTACTGTAGTACAGTACTTTCTCACTATACAATGGAGAAGACTGAAGTCAGAGAGGACCTGTCACTCAACTAGTTAGATTGAAATTTCTGGTCCCCTGAATCCTAACCTAGGGCTCAAGATGTTTCCTTTTTCTTTTCAACCACTGCAGACTTTAGTGCAAACAATTGTTTCTATGACATATTCCTTCGTTGTAAAAAACAATCAATATTCCAACAATATACAGTATACTGTACCTCCACAAACTACCATAAAAAACGTTTTGAAGAGAAGCCCTCATACAATAGATATAAATCAATATAGATTCGATTTTAGTTTTGATGGAGAAGAAAATAGATTTGGATATATCACAGAAGTAGAAAGGTCATTTAGTATGTTTGGTAGAAGGCAGTTATCTTATCGACCTGTGAATCATTTTGAAGGATCAAGTCCTTCACTGGATTTATTCTTACCTAAGATAAGAGATGTTCTTGTCTAAGAAAGTATAATATAGTGGATTGAACAATGGAATTGCAAGCATGAAGACCTTTTTTTAAAATCTCTTCCAACTTATTTATTAGTTATATGACTTAGAACAAACATATACCATTTTGGCACAGTTAAGTTGTACAGGGCCAATCAATCAAATGGCACTTTGGATAATGTACTGGGTCTGGAGTCAAGAAGATGAGTCTTCTTGAGTTTAAATCTGGTTTCAGACATTTACAGCATGACACTAGGTAAGTCATTTTACCCGGTTTGCCTTAATTTTTCATTTGCAAAATGACCTAGAGATTTACATGGCAAACCTTTGACATCTTTGACAAAAAAAGAAAACAAAACAATAAAAAAACACTAATAGGATCACAATGAGAAGAAATTCTTTTGCCTTTCTTCATATTCCCAACTTTTAGCTCATTGTCTGGCATAGAGTAAGCATTTAATAAATGCTCATTGTTGATTGTCAAAGCATGCAGGTAGTTAATTTGCATTTAAAATTTGCAATTCCTTACTTTAGTCAGATGCCAAATCTGAAAGAACTTAGACTTCATATCCAATATAACTAGGGAAATTGGTTGTTTGGCATAGTCCTCAGCATTTTTAAAAAAAAATTTGAATGTCATTTTGCTAAGTTAATTTATTCACTCTTTACTATTATTCTTTTACTATTAAAGGCTCTGTATTTACCAAACCTACATTTCAAAACCAAAAAGTCATAATGTGGATTCCTTAGGTAGTTAAAGCTTAAGAATAATAATATAGGTTTAGAAAATTCTCTATCAGTGAAAACCATGAATAATTTAAACTGATTAAAGTAAGTCAAAAGAAAGCATATTGACCAAAACATGACTGCAACATAACTGTATATTTCCAGTCTATAACTTTGCAATTCTAGGACTGTAGCCTAAATAGCAGTGATATGGCACCCAAGTGTCTAGGCCAGGAGGCCATCACTGAGAGGAGGAAACCCCAAAATATCAGCAAATCCAAATTAACATATTTTAAAACTCCAATTTCTTTTGTCTGATTTCTTTAATTACCCCAGGAGTTTTGAGGGAGTTTTGGCAGAGATCCAAATATATTTTCTGATGGCTGTCCCAGATTACCCCTTGTTAGTATTCCACATTGAATATTAAACTACTTATATAATCAATTTGGAACTTGTCTTTGATATAAGTTGGACCTATTTTTTTTGGGGGGGAGCCTTGAATATTCCACTGCAAGGAATTTTCAGGCAAGACAACTGGTATACTTAACATTATTGCCCTTTTTTTAAAACAAATGCTGCAAGATGTCTTTTTTTCCTATTCCCTATTGTTACATTCACGAGATTGATAATACCTAAAAAACAGCATTAAAATTATTTCAATTTCTTTTCCAAAGTTTGGATCTGCTTTTAAAATTTCTTCTAAAATACTCAAAAGTAGTTCAAATTAAAATTTATCACAAACTTAATTAAGACCATAGAAAAGGAGTATTATAATATTTTATGTATATGCAAATGATAATCAAAAGTGAAATTTCACACAAAGATAAAGGCTTCATGCTCAGCAACCTCAGAAGACATTTAATTTCTAATTTAAGAGATAAGAAAACTGAGATAAATGATGTGTTTTAAATTCAAAATTATAGTGAACAATTGAGTAAATATTTGAACAAAAATTTTTTTTATTTGTTCTATATTTTAGTTTCATTAAAGTTCAGCATCTGATGTTCCATAAGAAAGAGGGGAAAGGAGATCTCATTTACCCTCAGATCCTAATTTCCTCTCAATAGTTCTTCTTGCAATACCAACTACAGAGTATGCCATGGTCATAAAGTCCCAATATCTAGCTCATAGATTCAGCTTTATTCTCATCTATGGAAACTGGATGGTGGGGGAGAAATAAATGAATAAAGTGTATCTGTGTTATTACTTTTTCACCTATCACCTGAGAGGTATAAAAGCCTCTACCTTGGAGGGTTGAAGTGGCATTTAAATCACTCAGTTCCCATTGGCCTGTTAATCTTATGCAAAGGAAGTAAATTATATGGAGAGTCAATGGACATGCTGGTGGATACCTATTCTTAAAAGCGAGGCCAACAAACTTTATTCTTGTAATTACTTCCTGCCCATCTTGATTCTAACCCGATCAATGTCATATTATAATAATAACTTATAGACATTTACGTATATGTACAAATAAAGATATACATGCATAAATCAATAAATATAGAGTGCTTACTCCATGCCAGGCTCTATATAAAACTCTTTATATTATCTCATTTGACCCTCAAGACAACCCAGATATGTAGGTTTAATTAATTTTTTATTTTTTTTATTTAATTTAGGCAATGGAGTTGAGTAATTTGCCCAAGATCACACAGGCAATTGTTAAGTGTCTGAGGTCGCATTTGAACTCAGATCCCCCTGACTCAGGATCAGTGCTCAATCTACTGTGCCACCTAGCTGCCCTTGTAGGTTCTATTATTATCCCTATTTTAAAGATAAGGAAACAAAGTTAAGTGACCCACCCAGAATCATATAGCTAGTGTCTGAGGTGAGATTTGAATTCAGATCTTCCAGTTTCTATCCACTTATCATACCTACCAGAATATGTCCTACACAAAATATTTTTTTACTAAATTTTACTTTTTTGCAAAATTTTAAGAAAAATATTGAAGAGAGTCTAATAAAATAGTAAGAGAAACATAAATCTAGGTTATACTAAACTACTGTTCAAATGACTTTTTCCTCTAAATCTAAATAGAAATATCCTCAAAATTTCTGCAGTCTTATTCTCTCTTCCAGTTAGATATTGTATACCTTATAAGTGTGAAAAATTACATTTTCTTATTATATGTGATTGCAATTGAATTATTAGTACTATTATCCATTGTATCATCTTATTATGGGGTTCAGCTAGAAACAACCCCAGGACAAAATTGTTATTCTGCTGTCATCTTTTTTATATTTAATTTTCAATGATCATGGTTGTATAAAATAATTGCTTTATGTGGCTTACAAGCATTAGTATGTAAGCTTATCCTGGGAAGCTTCACTGAAAGAATTTGTAGTATAATTCCAGTGGGAAATAAGCCAATAGAGAAACTATGAAGTCTTACAAAATTTTGATCTTTACTACTAGGTCTCTATAATTTAAATATTTACTTTTTTGTAAATATTGTATATTTGTATTTGGAATAGACACATTTGGAATGGACACATTAGACTAATTGTTTTTAAGGTCTCATGTATCAGTTCTTTATCTGGGCTACCATGAAATACTTTGGTCTCCAGTAATTATTAATTCCAGTTCAAATCATTGACTGAGGTCTACAGAATATGCTGAAATCTACATTTGTAATTTAGGAATACAATGTCTATGAGTACATATGAGAGAGTTTCTGATTTCTAACTCTAGCAAAAAAAGACAGCCTCAATAGGTTTTCAGGGGGCATTAGATATTTTCAGTCAATCATTATTATGATTGTCTTTCTTTTAATCCTTTTATAAATGTCAAAAATGTTCCTTGGGACATTTAAAATTTTTCATTTATTTTTAATTTTTTAGACTATTATTCTGGTCCATGTTAGCTATTTTTGTTTGTTTTTTAAGCAGCAGGATATTTATATGGAACTATAATTAATGGCAAATGCCTGTAATTCATATTATCATGATAAAATACTAGGCATCACCAAATTGTCTAGGAAATGAAGCCAATCCAGATTAGAGATAGAACAAGCTTATTAACTGTGAAATTAATAATGAGATAAGATTGTGAATGGCCACTATACTTCTAGACTGGGTGAAATAGTTAAGAAAAAGTAAAATAAAATATAAAAGTTTTGATGTTGGTACATGAGCACCTCCTTTGTAGATCCACTGATGGTTTCCAAACAAATTCAGTAGTAAATAGCTTGATGGGGTATATCTAGTCTATATTCACATTATTTTTAGCCCTCTGTTAAATCTTTAACAGAAACATTTTGTCAATATCCTTTGGGGAGCAATCTATAAATATTTATTAACTGTCTATTATTTGCTAAGCACTGTGCTATGGTCTTAAGAAATATATTATTATTTGATCCCCAAAACAGGTATGGGATGGCGGTGCCATGATTATCCCCACTTTGCAAACTGGAAAATCTGAAATTAAGTAATTTGACAGGAGTCATATAGCAAGTAAGTGTCTGAACCTGGTTTGAAACTCAAATCTTTCTTACTCTAAGACTCCACTTTACCACCTAATTATCTCTTATGAGTATTTTGATATGGTAACATCAATTAAGATTGTTTTAATGGGTCAATGTTTCACTCAGCAAACCTGATAAATAATCAATAAGCACGTATTTTTGTTTATTTTTCTTTAAATTTTATTTAGAATTTTTCTCGTTACATGTAGCAACAAATTTTAACCATAGTTTTTAAAACCTTGTGTTCTAAATTCTCTCCCTTACTCTGTATCCAATCCTACCCCACTCAGAAAACTACTAATTCAATAGCCTCACAAAACATTTCCAAAATTAAGCAAGAATTTACTAAGCAACTATATGTCAGCCACTGTGCTATATTCTGGAGATACGAAGGAAAGCAAAATAACAATCTCTGCTCTCAAGTTGCTTACACCTTATCATAAATAAAACAGAGTCTTCTTGATAGTGAGACTTTGAACTGAAACTTGAAGGAAGCCAGGAAAACCAGGAGGTGAAAATAAAGAGTGAGTGAGTTCCTGGCATGGGGAAATAAATGAAAAATGCCACAAATGAGGACATGGAACAACTTCTTCCAGGAATTGCAAGGAGGACAGTATCACTAGATCTCAGAGTACATCATGGGGGGGGTATGGGGGGGGGGAGCAAGAACACTGAAAGATTGGAATGAGCCAGGTTTTAAATATATAGCATTTCAAAGCCCAAGAAGGATTTTATACTTTATCTAGGAGGTAATAGAGAGTCTTTTGAGTTGATTTAATAAAGTGATATGATTAGACCAGTGCTTTAGGAAGATAATTTCAGCAGCTAATTGAAGGGTGTACTGGAAAGAGAAGCGACTTAAATGAAGCAGAGCAATAAAATGGTTGCTACAATAATCCAGGGATAAGTTAATGACAACTGACACCACCATGGGGCCAGTATCAGAGGAGAGAAGGAGGAATATATGAGAGATATAACAAAAGTAGTAACTGTGGAACTTATCATAAACAGACTGGTTCTGGGGCTTAGGGGGATGAAAGCATGAAGAATAAAAAAAATGTAGGATGGAAGACTGAGTGACTTGGGGTAGTGGTAGTACCTTCAATTGTATTAAGGAAATTAGGACAAAGGGAGGGTTGTGAGGGAAAGATGATAAGTTCAGTTTGAGACATATCCACGTTTAGTTGTAGGAGCTTCATATTCATAGACAGATAGAAAGGTGGAAACAAGGTGGTACAGAGGTAACAAGCAATTGATCAAGATACACTTTACAAATCTCTAAACAGATGCAAAAAATGCACCACATTGAATCCTGATGGGAAAATACAGAAACAGTCATAATCGTTCATGTGTCCAACCCAGAAAATACATAGGGAGACAGACAAGGGATAAGGGGACAGGGTGGGGTCAGGAGTATCAAGCAAGTTGGACAAGCACAAAAGTTTTCTTTTGATGAAAACACTGTGACAAATGTGAAGTAAAATGTTTTTTGCCCAGTTCTGAGTCACAGAAAGGGACTTATGCAACAGGGTACAGCTAGATTAGTGGATAGGATGCCAGACCAGTAGTCAGGAAGACTCCTCCTAAATGCAAATTTGACATCAGTTAACTACTAGTTGTGTGACCCTGGGCAAGTCACTTATCCCTGTTTTCCTCAGTTACTCCCCTGTAAAAAGAGCTAGAGAAGGAAACAGCTAACCACTCCAGTATCTTTTCCAAGACAACTCAACTGGAAATGACTGAAAAATGAACTCATCTCTTGGATGGGTACTAAGAAAGGCAAAAGTTCAGAAGGCAGCATTAGCAGCAATAATACTGTTCAGAATTCAGGTACCTCGGGTGCAGGGTCTCTTTTTGAGCATCTAGCCCAGTGTGTAGAACAATAACAAGGGCAAAATTCTCAAACCATAGGGGAACCTATAATTCTATCATTCTGAAGCAACAGAGCTTTTCAGATAATAGGGAGAACCCAACAGCGATCTACTCCAAATTCAAGGTACTAGCTTGCAGAATTCAGAAAGGAGAGGGTACCAATCAGATTTTGCTTTGGATCAGATGACTGAGAGCCCTCAAAATGTGTTAATCCTGAGGATATAATTCCAATTATTCCAATTCCAACTCAATACTACAAGAAACCAGAAACAGAAGGAGTCTGGACCTTCCTTTCAGAAATGTTAACCATTGACCCCTTACAATAAGTCTGTAGTCAGGATGAAAGTTGGAAAAAAAAATCAGAGAAATTAAGAGTAGAAGAATACTGTTATTAGTGATAAGATGGATGCAAGAAAACTCAAGACACAAATCTAGAAGCAGAAATACCAACACTACAGACAAAAACTAATTTGGACACAACTAGAATGACAAATCTTAGACAAAATGAAGGTATTGCTTTAAAAAAATAAATAATGAAATGAAAGAACTTAAGGAAAAAATTAGAAAAGCAGCAAGAGATATAGAAGAAATAATTTGAAGGAACTGAACTTTGCCAAAGAGATGAAAAATATTGAACAAGCAAGAAAGCCCTTGAAAATTAAAATTGAAGACAATGACACCATGGCAAAAAAGGCAAAAAAAGTCAAAAAGACTGATATTTCATTAAAAAACTTACTTGGAAAACAGAAGAAATCCAAATTCTATATGGGGGTAAAATGAAGTTGCAATGAAATAGAGAGCTTCCAGAAATGTGAGGGAAAAATTAAAGTTCAATCATAAGATTCAATATAATTAGAAATTAAATGAAAGAATAAATTAATTCAAATCCAGATGGTTAATTCTATTTTTGGTTACATTTGGCTACATTTTTGGCTACCTTTCTTTATGAATATGCACAATTGATGGAAATACATGGCCAAAAATCTTTTTAAAATATTAATTTTGAACATAATGAAGTAAAATGATGATGATAAAATTGATTAATTCATATTTCTTAGAATGTTTCACTTTAATGTTGGAGGAAAATTCTCAGTACTTAGAACCATTCCAAAATGAAATAAATTTGTTAGGAGGTAATTTAATTAGTTTCCACACCTCTCCCACACTGGACATTTTAAAGCAAAAACACTATGACTACTGCTTACTGCCAGTACTGTGTGAGATATGGGTCAGGTATGAGGTGGAATAAATGGCCTCTGGTCTTCCTTTTGTCCAGGAAATATTTTTACTTTTGTTATCACAAAATCCAAGATTTAGAGATAAATGACACAGCACAAACTCTCCAATCAAAGTAAATAATTTGACAAAAGAAAAAAAATGACACCTTCAATGGTAAAATACCTTAATAAAGGTCACATAGCAAGTTATTGAGCCAAGATTTTACCTCAGATACTCTGATTCCAATGTTAGACCTACCTTAAAACTGGGTTGACTTTTCATGTAATTTAAGATTTAGTACATTTCAGAGGGTGAGTGGTTATTTACTGATTCTAATAAAGTTTTATTAGAGAATAAAGATAACAATACTTTTTAAATGAATTATTTTCTGATTGGAACAATGCATGTAGGAAACTAATTTTAAGAACCCATGAAAAATGCTAATATAAGGAGTTCAAAAATTTTTACTTTTGTATTAGATTCTTGATGCTACTTTTTGAAGACTAAAAACACTGTGCTGGAGATAGTATCCAGCATAATATGTTTTAATGGAACTAATAAAAGTTCCCATAGATATAGCACTTTCTAGTTCCAGTTTCTGGTTCAAAATATTTCACACAAAAAACTTTTTTTTGACAAAAAATACATTTTCTGTCAATGCCTCAGACAAACATCAGCAAAGTTAGTTTAAACTGGAATACATTAAGAACCTGAAATCTATTGGAAAAAATACAAAAATACTACTTAGAAATTGGAGTTAGTTAAGTGTCATGAGATGGGAAAAAAAGGATTAGAGATATTTAAAAGCAAAAGAATAAAAAGTAACATTTTTCATGCTTCTAACTCAACATGATAGATATTTTTTAAACAAATATGATTAAATGTATAATATTTCAAGAGAGGAAATGTGATCAGGAGAACAATTTTCTCATGGATGCCTCTTCATAACATGGAACACTAAGTTTCACCAGAAGAGAGTTTCAGAAGCTTGCCTTGAGGGTTGATGTAGGTTAGTTGCATATGTATTTCTTTGGTTTACTTTTCCTTAACTTTAACATTTAATCTTTGCTAGGTTAAGGGATTCATATTTGCTCTTTGCTTACTTCAGCAAAAAAAAAAAAAGGAAATTCTAACTCAAATAGCGTGAATTCTGATTCCAAGAGGCGTTTTATAATGTAGCATTTCCTATATTCCATTTCAACTCCTGCCTTAACATCTCCTGTTCTCTGAAGCATGAAACAGAAACAATCTTTTCTCATAAGAGATGGGCTGCTTTGCCATATCAGCTAAGGTGCAATGCTACAAGGTCTATAACTGTCTTGGATCTGAATAGAGTCAGTTTCTCTATTTGGAAAACCAATTTAATACTTCTATCTCAATTAAGCTATACACCAATGGAGTTATGTTAGCAAAAACTGTAAAAAGAATGAGGCTTTGGGAAGAAAACTGAGCATTTTGTAATGATATTTAACCTATTTATTCAGCAGGTTGATTTCCTAGTTTTCAGTTTATGATCTTTTTCTCCTTTTTCTTATTCTTATATAATACATTTGGATAATTTCCAAAGCACTTTAATATTGAGATCAAAGTATAAGAAAGGGAAGGAGATGAAATTTAATTGAGTGAGAATAAAGTAAATAAAAAGGATAGGTACAAGCAAAGTGCATTAAGGAAATAAGAGGCAAATAGTTTCAGCTGAATGCTAGGGGAATGATGTTGAGTAGGGAAATCTTGCTAAAAGATAGGCATCTGAGTCAGACTCCAAGGGAGAAAATGTTTTAGCAGATGGCCACAATGCACTGCAAGAGGTATGTGAGAGCATGGGGTAGGGAAGGATGAATTTTGTTTATTTCTAACATGGTTGAGGATCTAGAATGAAATCTTTGATGGTTTATATTTTATTCCACATGTAATATTAAAACAATTGCTAGTTTTGAGAAGATTGATATGATCAGTATAGACTATTAAAATTATTGTTCAGGCGGGTATTCTAGAGACTAAATTTGGACATGGCTAGAATGGAAATTGAAATAGCATTTAGGAGGTTATAAGAAATTTTAAGCAAGAAAAGCAAGGAACAGAAAAGATATAGAAGTGGAAATTGTTAGAGTGAACAATAGCCTAAATTAGGTGGACACTGCAGTCAGTAGGGGAAGGGAAAAGGGTACAGTATCATAGCACTATGCTACACGCAATCAATCATCAATAACCACTTATTAAACACCTACCCACACACTCATCTTTAGTCATGGGGATACAAAATGAGCAAAAGACAACAAATGTTTTCAATAAACTTGTAATCTAATGAGGGAAGTATCATACAAACAAATATATTTTTAAAAGATTTATATATATATATATATATATGTATAGGATAAATAGAAGTAGTTTAAGGACAGAAAACACTGAAATTTAGGAAGGAAGGTTAGGGAAGGAGATTTTCTCTAGAAGATAGGATTTTAGTTGTCATGTAAAGGAAGTATAAGAAGTTTATAGTCAGAAAGAAAGAGGGATAGCATTCCAGTCATGGGAGAACAACAGGGAAAAATTACCCTGGATTAACAAATGGGGTCTCTTTTTTATGGAACAAGCAGGATGCCAATGTCAATAGACATTGATAGAGCACATGTTGGGAATAAGATATAAGAATACTGGAAAGGTAGAAGGGGATTAAGTTATAAAGGAGTTTGAATGCCAAAGTATTTTGTATTTCTTCTTGAGGCAATGGAAATAGACTGAATTTTATCAAGTGGGGGCAGGGAAATATTGAGGAGTGGCATGATTAGGTCTGCATGCTTCTTACAAATATTATTGCTTCTAATTCTCACATTAACCCTGTGAGTTAGATGGTTTTATTATTCTCATTTTACAGTTGAGGAAAGTGAGTCAGTGTAACTTCCCTAGAGTCACACAGCTAATAAGCCTCTAGGTTTTATTTGAACTCATGACTTCCTGCCTCTCAGGCAACTTGTAGAATGGATTCTGCAGAAAATAGGACAAAGCCAACATTACAATGAATCTGAGTAGGTTTAATTTAAGAACATTTTATTATAAGCATGCAAAAGAAAAGTAATGCACATAAATGTAATAATAAATGTAATAGGGAAAGGAAGAAACTTGACATACTGAATAGAAGATCCTTTATTAAGAAAACTACAGCCTACCTTTCTAATTTTCTTAAGTTTCACTTCTGGGGAATCAAGATAGTGGAAAGAAGTAAGAAAGTTCCCTTAGCGTATTGCAGTTTACTCTAAAAAACTGTAAATGAAGCTCCTAAACAGACTCTGAAGCAACAGAACCCACAAAAAGACAGAGTGAAACAACTGTTCAACCCATGATAAATTGGAAGGACTTCATGAAAGTTTTGTCTCACTTGAGTAAAAAGGGAGCTCAGCTCAGCTTATTGGAAACCCAGTGGAAGGCTCATAGTGACAATGCTAATACCAATTAAGTGGAATGACCCTTGAATGCCAGTGCAATAGTTGGGACTTGGTCTGACTACCCTAATGTAGCAAGCTGACAGCACCTGAGATGCCAGTGAAGAAAATCAGAGACCAGACCCCCAGACCTCAGCATAAAGTGTTGGATATTTGCCCCAGTTCCCCAAGAGCAGAACACAACTTTCAACATCAGCAAAAACAAAAAAGTCTAACAATAGAGTTACTATGGCAACAGGGAAGATGAAAATGTCATCTCAGAATTGAATTGTAGGTATTGAAAAGATGCCTACAGGTGAAGCACCAAAGGGGATTATGAACTGGTCTCAAATCTAAAAATTCCTCTTAGAAGAGCTTAACAAGAATTTTAAAAACCAAATAAGAGAAAAGAAAAATTGGTGAATGAATTGAGAGTCGTGAAGGTATAAATTATGAAAAAAATTGGAAAAGGAATACCTATAAAGGAATACCTATAAAGATAGAGTTTATCAAATGAAAAGAAAACACAAGAGCTAACTGAAGAAAATAAATCCTTACAAATTAGAATTGATCAGGTGGAAAGTATCGAATGTATAATGCATCAAGAATCCATCAACAAAATCAAAAGACTGAAAAAATAATGCATCATGAGTCTCATAGGAAAAATGATTAACTTGGAAAATCAATCCAGGAGAAATTATTTAAGAATAGATGGACAACCTGAAAATCATGATCAAAAAATGAGCCTAGGCAGTTATGTTTCAGAAAATTATCATGGAAATGATCCTGATTTCCTAGAACAAGAAGATAAACTAGTCCTTGAAAGAATCCATCAATTATCCCCAAAAGAGATCCCCAAATAAAAACTCCAAGGAATATTATAGCCAAATTTCAAAATTATCATCTAAAGGAGAAATATTTTAAGCAGTCAAAAAGAAACAATTCACATATCAAAGAGCCACAATAGGATTACATAGGATTTAGTAGCTTCAATATTAAAGATTTGGAGG
The DNA here is from genome assembly GCF_037893015.1 of Macrotis lagotis. Taxonomy (NCBI): domain Eukaryota; kingdom Metazoa; phylum Chordata; class Mammalia; order Peramelemorphia; family Peramelidae; genus Macrotis; species Macrotis lagotis. Next base: position 135,584,153 of record NC_133663.1, on the reverse strand, counting down.
GCTGGAATATATTATTTTGAAGAGTTTTTGAAAATTTTATTTATTTAAGGCAATGGAGTTAAGTGACTTGCCTGAGGTCACATATTTCACACAAATAAAATCAAATCTATTGCATTGGAAAAATATCAGGAGCTCAGAAGCAGACCAAACTAATATAATAAAAATGACAATTTTATCTAATCTACTTATTTAGTATCATAGTGATTAAACTACCCAGGAATTTTTTTTATAGAACTGAAAAATAAGAAAATGTTTTTGAAAAACAAAAAATTAAAGAATAGCAAGGGAATTAAGAGGAAAAAATGCAGAGGAAGGGGACTTTGCCTTACCAGTTCTAAAACTATGTTACGAATCAGTATTTATTAAAATATGTGGTACTGGCTAAGCAATAGAGTGGTGGATCATGAAATAACTTAGGTTCACAAGAACAGTAGTAAATAACTATATTTATTTTCTGTTTGATATACCCCAAAACTCACTATTGATAAAAATTATTGGAAAAGCTGAAAAAGAATATGGCAGATGCTAGGCATAGACCAATATCTCATACAATATAGAAAAATAAGGTGAAAATGGATGCATGAGAAAAGAAGATACGATAACTCGATTAGAAGAGTAAGGAATTATTTGTCAGATTTATGGAGAAGAATTTATGTCCAAAGAAGAGATAGAAAATGTCATGAAATGAAAAAAGGATAATTTTTATCATGCTAAAAGAAATAGTTTGGACACAAAAAAACCAATACAATCAAGACTAGAAGGAAAGCAGAAAAGTGGGAGACAGTTTTTATAGCCAGTATCTCTGATAAAGGTCTTGTTTCTAAACTATATAGAGAATTGAATCAAATTGTTAAGAATACACATCATTTACCAACTGATAAATAGTCAAAGAATATGAACAGGTGGATTTCAGATGAAGAATTTAAAGCTATCTACAGTCTTATGAAAAAAAATTGATCTAAGTAACTATTAATTGGGAAAATGCAAATCAAAACAACTGTTAGGTACCACCTCACATCTATCACATTGACTAATATGACAGCAAAGAGAAATGATCAATTATGGTTGATTTGGGAAAACAGGAACACTAATGCACTATGGATGGATTTATGAACTGATTCAACCATTCTGGAGAGTAATTTGGAACTATTTAATTATATGTATGCTTTATCTCAGCAATATCACCATTTGATCTGTATCCCAAAGAAACCCCCAAATCCCAAAAGAAGCCCAAATGTACAAGAATATTCATAGCATCTCTTTTTGTGGTGGCAAAGAATTGGAAATTGAGAGGCTGCCCATCAATTGAGGAAAGACTGAACAAGTTATGTCATGTGAATATAGTGAAATATTATTGCTCTATAAGAAGCAAAGAGCTGATAGATTTCAGAAAAACTGAAAAGATTTACTTGACCTGATGATAAGTGAAGTAAACAGAAACAGGAGTACACTGTGCACCTTTAACAGCAATATTTTGCAGTTATCAACTATGCTGGACTTAACTCTTCCAAGTAAAACAATGATCAAGAGACAATTCTGTATAGAAAATACTATTCACATCCAGAGAAAGAACTAAGGAATCTGAATGCTTATAAAAGCATATTATCTTCACTGTTTTAATTTTGTTTTTTGTTTTTCCCTTCTCATGTTTTTTTCAATTTCTTTAGATTCTTCTTTCACAGAATGACCAATACATCAATATGTGTAGCATGATTGTATATGTTTCACCTGCATCAGGATGAAGGAAGGGAAGGATTGAAAATATAAATCTTTACAAAAATGAATATTGAAAATTATCTCTAGACATAATTAGAAAAATAAATATATAAATTAATTTTAAGATAGATGAAGTTAAATCATATCTATACAACAAACTCATCCAAAAAGTTTTTAGCCAACAATATGAATTCATTAAATAACCTAGATAAATCAAGATTTCATTTTTAACACTTCAGACCCAATAAGAGCATTCCAGAAGGGATTGTCTGCAAACAAAAGAACCAATAAACCTTGACAATGAATTATATGTATGTGATAAATAGGGGAGTATTTCAATGTGCTTCCAAGTTTATAAAGCTGGTTGAACTGGATCAATAGTGGTTCCATTAGACTGCTGGAGTTCTTAACCTTTCTTCCTCATGAACTATTTTGACAGTCTTGTAAAATGTATAAACTCTTTTTCAGTAATAATGTGCACTTTAATTTGTAAAATAAAATCCATAGATTTACAGAGGAGACCAATTTTATAAATTACACACACACACAACATATACATACATACATACATATATATATACATATATATATATATATATATATATGTATGTATGAAACAGCCCCTGAAAGGAGATATTTATTAATTCCACAATGTTTTTCTGGTTTTATACTAAAACCACAGATTTAAGGAAAAAAAGACATTCTGTGCCCTGAAGTGTATATTTTAATGAGGAAAACGATATGCACATAAATGGGTAAGCAAGAGATACATATAAAATAGATGAAAGATTGCTTTAGTATCAAATCTGAGTTGTAAAAACACTTTTGTAAAAATTAGTAGTATAAACCTTAAACTACTCTACAAATATCAATCAATTTTGTCAGTTATTATTTCTGTTGATCTAATGTGTTTGTCAAACTATCAAACTCAGCCAATATTTGAGGTACTTTTTCTATAAAGTTAATTCTTTTTCATTAATAAACTTTTAGAAGTGACTCATAGTTAACTTCCCCTTAGCCCTTTCATGAAGCCTTTTAATCTTACTTGAAATGATACAGATTAAAAAATAATTTCCTGCAATGAAAGAAACTATTCACACTACTGCCAACAATTATAAAATAGACTTTAGTTCTTTTTTTAACCCTTTAGAAATAGAAATTGGTTCAAAATTTGTTCCTTATCCCCATTGAGTTATCTGCTAATACAAATACCACTTCCTTCAAGAAAGTACTTGGAAAAAAGTGAAATTCATGAATACATTATTGCACAGAAATCTTAGTTAAGCATTTTGAAATCTGGCAGGACTTTGTTCTGATGTGTTTACTCAACAATGATCCTTTTCTCAAAGGACATAGTAATTGCTGAAGCTGACTTTTAAAACCGACCTGGAAATGTCAGCATTTCACCTTTCTCAAAACAAATTTTAAAAATCTTCCCTAATTAGATAGCTGCATTTTATTATTCTCTTTAGAATCATAGGAGAAGATGGATGGGGAGGGAATGGTTAACACCAGCTGAGAAAAGAAAATTAAGTAAACTTGCTCTACAAAGATTTTTTTTCTTTGCATGTCTCCTGGTATATCTTCTTTATGAGGCATCGTTAATACACACAAATAAACTAGTTTTCCACGAAATGATGTTAGAAAAGGTTCCAATGTCATAGGATAAATAACCCCATTCACATCTTGATATTTTATTATTATTTATTTGTCACAGGCAAGACCTATGTCCCTAATCTATTCTGGGCTCAAAGTCTTATAAACAGCTATTAGCCAATCTTAATGTCTTGTTTTGAGGGATTACAGGGCTGCCTTGTGTGATGCAAATTACTTCTGAGGATGTCAAGCTGCTCAATTTTCTTTTTAATGATCTTAATAATTGAATATGTGCTTATTAGGGAAATTGAATTTTATTTTCACAATGAAAGGTTCAGCAATGATGAAAACAACACAATACATTTATCCAGATGATGCCCATGCCTCAGCTCTAGTTCTCAGTGTAAATGAGACACCTGTGGAAATGGCTTTCATAGTTTTAGCACTCCTAAGGCACTACACTATACAGCTATTCAGTGCATACTGAATAGACTGGCTGTAACCCAAATATATCATATTTGATGCAGTGGGGATTTAAGCCTTTCCTGGAAGTGGGTGAGGATTGAATTGGACCCCAACATGTAGCTAACTCAATTTGACCAGAATAACAAGCTGTGCCATGAGAGCTCAAACCAATACCCAAGGTTAATGCAAAATTAATACAGATAAGTAAATTGTGCCCAATCTTAATCTGTACATACACAACCTCAGCATAAGGTGCATTAGGACTCACATATAATAGATGAAAAGCGTAATGATTCCCATGCTTATTGTGTAAAAGAATGGTTATATTTTATAAACACTACTAAATTGCTTTAGTAATGAATGAGTGGTTGATTCTGTTTTCCCTGCTCCTTTTCTGCTACCATCTCAGGGCAATTGTACTACCCTTGCTGATTAAATGAATTTTTATACCTATTCTTAAATTTCTTGGACCATGAATTATTTCTTGGTACCTTTTAGTGTTGGGATGATTTTTATTAAGAAGAATGGAGAAGTTTGGGGGGGGGGGGTTGTTTGTTTTTTGATTTCTCAGCATTATTTCTGGAGAGTATAAGGGTCCAGAATAATTTTAGTGTAAGATGAATTAAATCATTCAGGAAAGTTAACTGAACTTCCAATGTTTTATAAAGGCTAAGTAGGATTGAAATAAACAATATACTCAGCATTAATGAGGGAAAAGTTTTTTATAGGTTAAAATGAATATTTAGAGTAGGAATAATCAGTAATGAAAGGTAAAGGGAAAATTCTATACAGGTTATTAAAAATTAAATATCAGTATATGTATATATACATATATATGCATATATATATATATATATATATATACATATATATGCATATATATATATATATATATATATATATATGATTTTTTTAAAGCAAAAGTGATCAAGTCTTTCCCAACCTAGAGACTATCTTCCTGGCATGCTTTCAAATTAGCAGTTGGTTTAGGGTAATTTTCCTAAGGCAAAGAACTTGAAGAAAAGAAACCTGTTTAAGTTTTGTTCATGTGCTTCTTAGCTATGTGTTAGGAGGTATGTCACAACTCTGAAAGTCAGTTTCCTTATTGATCACATGGGAAAAGCAAGCCTTTTGCTGCCTTGTTGAAAAAGAATATATTCATGATGCTTAAAGTATAATATAAAGGAACTTATTTTTATTATTTGATATTGTAAACTTGGAAACAAAGGTAATAACTTTGAAATTTAGGAAAACTCGAACACAGGGGAAAAGATAGTTTGGGTATGTGTTGCTTATTTCATGTTATCTTTCTCTATAAACATTAACAATGTTGATATAAGCTACTGTCAACTGACAATTATAATGTCTGAATTCCCATAAATGTTTCCCCTGGAGTGTCAATAAAATTTAATCTCCCAATTACTTTGGAGACTAACTTCAGGTCAATTTATTTCTTCATTGATGGTAGGGGGATCCATTATCATAAAATAATCTTTCATAATTCACAATAACCATGAATCAAATGTCACAGCTTCCATCCTTTTCCTTTTTAAAAAAATTTAATTGCTCTTCCTATCACAATTCTATCATTTGAAGCACTCTATGAAAAATTTCCAACTGTAAAAGATAATTAAAGCCCAGTAGGTATGTCCCTCAAGATTCTAGCCAGAGTGATACTGAAATATAGATTACTAGTTTTCATTCCCTAGAATTCATTTCAATATATTTGGATATTCAAAATTAATTAAACTTGAAGTTATAAAGTGAAGTTTCCCTGAAAATTGCAAATTAGTGAGTTTGACTTCATTTCTTAGGGATCTTATATCTATCTACTCTCTAAAATCCTACAACTTCTTGAATCCAGTAATTTGTACAAATGATAGATATTGATAACCAGAAACTTACTACAGATAAAATCATTTTCTTCTATTCTTTTACATTAATTTGATAACTCTAAGAAATATGCCAAATAATTTGAGCAAGTCCATTAGCCTTTATGGAAGCTTCAATTTCTTTCTTTACATCTTTCTTTACGTTTGTTTATCTTTCCTACTATTCCTTCTTTATTTTCTTATTCCTTCTTCCTTCTTTCCTTATTTCCTTCCTTTCTTCCCCTATGATTGCAATAGTATGACCTAATGCTATATAAAATTTCTAATTTGCCACGTTAGTAATTAAAATTTTTAACACAACTCCATAATATACATATATATTCATCCATAATTTATATACATGTATTCTATAAAAATTTTAAAACTTTGAAAATATCAGAACTTAAAAAATGAGTTAAAGTGAAAGGATATTTTATTCTGGATCCAATTAAGGAGTGACGATGTTATATCTATAATTTAGAAAATTCATTTTGACACATATTTGGTGGATAGAATAGATAAGAGAAATTGGAGACAGATGAGGGAACTATTGTAATAGTCTAGGCAAGAGATGATGAGTGCCTGAACTAATTTTGTTACTATATGAATAGAAAGAAGATGTGAGAGAGGTAAAGAGAAAAGTGACAAGATTTGACAATTAATTAGGCATGTGGGATGAATGAAAGGGAAGAATTAAAGATAATAGGAGGTTGTAGAGTTGTGGTCAGAGGCTGGTGGCACCATTAATAGAATATTCCCATAAGAGTGGATTTGTGAAGATGACTATTAGAATTTATGAGGAGTAGTTGGGATTAGAGAAAGAGATCTGAAAAGCAGTCCTAAATTCATCCATACCCTTTCTCTACTTGATAGGAATTTCATTTTAACTGAACTAAAACACTGAACCAAAAGCACTATCAACTACAATCTTTGCTTATTGTAACCAAGGACAATGTATCTAATTAATACCTCTTGTAAATGAAATTATAGTGAAATTATATGTGAATCAAATCCCTTCCTAACTCAGTCTGGCTCTCCATCCACTCTGACATATAGTATTGCTTCATTTCATTTTGTTACTTTTTCATGAAAGAACATGTAAAACATCTTTGTTTTACAGAAGTTATTCTCAAAGGCATTTGGAGGAAACTGGCTCCCTCACCCAACCTTACATGCCCTATTTTGCTAATTCCTAAGGAAGAGAACTACAACAACATGATTTTATTATTGCATATTTCCCTTCTTTTTCATCTCCAATCCAGGTTATCCTCTCCCTATCAGTACTGCTGTTTCAGTTGATTAAATTCAAAAATATCACTCTGAACAGAGAATCATAGATAGATAGATAGATAGATAGATAGATAGATAGATAGATAGATAGACAGATAGACAGACAGACAGACACAGTTCTTGGAGATGAATACAGATGAAGTAGATGTTAATAAGTTTCATAGTAGGTATATATAGGCTGATTTTTTATTGAGGAAATCACATTTAGTCACCTACTTCATTATACCATTGCATCAAGGTGAAGCTAAAGGAAGTATAAAATAATTCAGACTGTATATTAATTTGAATTTTCTCTAACAACTATGCTGATGTGATGGAATCCAGGGTTTTTTGGGTAGAGGGGAATAAATGAACCAGAAATGCAACCTGCACTCTACTTTAAAAAGTCTTGTCATCCCAGATTCACCTTTACCAGAACATTGACTTCACTAACAACAGAAAAATTTCTAAATGCAGCAACAGTACCTAGGTCTACTAAAGATGAATACTTGAAGCTAGTATACTTGTTTATCTGGTCATCTACTGTCTAATAAGGACAACCAGGGAAAACAAAGAGAGATAAGTACATGAGAGGAAACTTACCAAAGAGATATAAACAATATGGTTTAATTTCTTGAGTCCTAGAAAACTTAAATCTGCTCATGAATCCACAAATGCTGAAAAATCTGTCCACACTGCCTAAGGTGTGATAGATATACATCAAAGTTGAAAAGCAAGAAAAAAATACAGGCTTCGAAAAAAAGTTATCATAGATTTATGTAGGGATGAGACCAATCTATATGTTTTCTTATCAAACATAAATGTAGAAGAAAGTCTGATTCTTATCTGTAGTCACTGCCTATAAATCTATATCAATTGCATGAATTACTGGATGTGATCACCTTTAATTATAGAAAACTCATTAAAACAATTTATTTCATTTTTAGAATTCTACTTACTAGGAATTTCATCCTTACTGATTTTTACTACACTGAACCAAAACAACTACCAACTAACTAACCTCTCATTGCCTATAATAGCCAAGGAAAAGGAATCTATTTAATTCCTCTTGCAAATGAAATTATCAAGTTATTTTTGAACTTCAACTGCCATTGCTAATCTAGCTCTCCAGAGGACCTAGGTATACCACTGAGCAGCTGATGCTTTTCTCTAATGTTATCAACTCTGGTTCCTTTTCTAATACATTCTCCCTAGTATCAATCACCAATCACAATTATTATCTTCCTTATAGCATTGACTGACTGAATTAAATTTGTCAACTTAAAATTTGAACAATAACTATCCATTATCTTTTATAAAAGGTTATTGATTGAAAATTTTTTTCTGGAATAGAAATTATAAAGCATTTTCCCCAATATGAAGTAAAGAAACCTTACTCTATCACATACATCCTTGGGAAGATTAAGTTCAAAATTAAAGAAAATAATTGTTGCAAAACACTTCACTTATCCTCCTTACCTTCAAATGTATCATAACTACCATATTACTTTCTTCCTTTCTGTTAGGCTAAGATACTGCTTTGAGTCAAATAGGTTATACATTTACTAAAATGACACCTCACTAAGCCTACTGCCAGTAACAATCTTTGAGATCTCTATTTTCAGGACCTTCCTTTTACCAAATCTTAAAAATTCACAAGACTGAAATCTCATTGGTAAGTATCCTACTGAACTAATTACTTGTCCATATTTATCTTTTTTCTTCATTTCTTTTTGGATTTATATGATAAGTGCATAATGATTTGATGAATGTTAATTTCTTCTTTATTTTGGTTAACTTTTAAATATTTACATGTTTTTAATTAAGAGTATATGCTTAATATTGATATTATTATTTTGTTACTGATACCTTAAAGCATAAAGTATTTCCTCTGCCTTTCTTATTCAAGACTACTTTTCTGTAACTTTCTCTGAGGTCTTGAGATTTCTTTGCATTTGCTGTTTAATATTCAGCTAAAGTTCAATGGAGTCTCCTCTAGACTCTTATTTTAATTTTGCATGATTATTTAGATTTGATGATTGTTTCCTAATAAGTGTAATTTAAATTTTGCTTTATGATTATACTACTCCATTTTTGGATGGTTTCATCACATTTGCACAAATTGTTTCCATTGCTAATTTTGCTTTTTCCAAAGCAACAGGTCCTACAATGGATAGAATACTAGACTAGGAGTCAGAAAGGATTAATTCAGTTCTATTCCCAGCCACTCAGTACTGTGTGATCCTGTTGAACTTCTGTTTGCTGCAGTTACCTCAACTATTAAATGGGAATAATATTAGCATTCATTTCTCAAGGTTTAAAGTGCTTAATACAATATTTAGCACATGTGCTATAAAAGTGTTTATTGTCTTCTGATCCATTTACTTTATATCCATTTAAAATGTTCCATAATTATCCTTTATTTAACAAAAGACTCAGGGAACATTTGAAAATTTGGACAAATCACTGCATTTGGAAAAATCTGATCCTAATAGTTTTCTCTCTTTCCCCTAGTACTAAATCCAGTACTGCTTTTAATAGTAAGCTAATCTCCCATTGAACATTTGGTTCTGCTCCCTATTCATTCATTTACTCTAAACCTGATCTTTACCCCCTTCCCTGCTTGAGGCAACTTCCATGTTCATTTTTTCTGATCTCATTATTTTTATCTAACCTCTAGCTTCAGTATTAAGGTCATATTTCTTATAAAGTAAGGCATTAAATAAATGGCAACCCTAATGATGGTTGTGATAGACTAGAGACAAAGAACTTGAAAACTGAAAAAAATGTGTTACTTAAAAAACATCCAAGTTTTCTTGGAGGGTATTATAAAAGATTTGAGGAGAAGCTAGATTTCTATTAACATCACAAGATGAACTATGAGAAGGATAAAAATATATTTGATAACAAAATTACTAGATATGAATGAGATCATGGGGAGAGGTAGCTCAAAAATGGACTTTGATGGGTGGTAAGAAACCAGCCAGGCCTGAAGAGAAATAGTCTGAGTATAAGGCAGAGTTCTATCCCTCCTCCTTCAAATTCCATTGACACTGACTGTATTGTCTCAATCTAACCAAGTATCTATCCTCTCTTGAATTCTGCACAAGTATAGACAAGTGAAACATAAGATATGTAGTATAAGATATTGGGATGATGGTCTTTAACCCATATAGAGGTGAATTAGAAAGCCCAGTAAGGAAAAAAAAAGTTATATTTCTCTGTAGATCACTGGTGACTTTGGGAAAAACCATAACTGATTTGAAATATGGCCATAATCACTACTCTCTATGTGAACCTGATCAAACCCCAACGCAATTCATTTCAATATTTTCATCTGTCAAATGAGATGAAGAATGAAATGACAAACCAAGATCTCTGACAAAAAACCCTCAAATAATAAACTGGGGTCCCAAAGAGTCAGAAAAAAACTGAAAAGACAGAACAAGAAAAGGATAGGAAGGAAGTTTCATTATTTTGTATCTCTAAGAGTATCTATTCTTAGAGGAAAAGGAAATATTTTGTTAATTGAAATTTATACTTAAATTTCATTGAAATTGAATGCTTTGACTTTGTAATTTAATTTTATTGTGATGGTAATTTTAATAACCCTACTTAATTTAATCAGCATTTACTGAGTTCATTTTTTTTGATGGGTATCAGGGATTATATTAGTGAATTAAGGAGGACAGAATTAGGTTTGGGTTAGTCCTCATAGCTAATTCTATTAGGAAAGGAGTTATGACTAATTCATCCACAATATATTGATGCTATTATCCATGTACTGATTATTGTTTTGCTGGAATTAACCAGTTTAAGACAACCTCATTTGATTTATAGTTCTCTCTCATTACCTTCAAGCAGAAGGGTTCCATAACTGCAGAAGTCTGATATCTAATTCTTAGGGACGTCCAATCACTGTTCTTAATAAATTGGAACTTCCATACCTCAATTTACTTTTAACATGGATCAGAATTTTTGGGGTCCTGGCTTTATACCTATATCAAATCTATGAGAGTCAACCCAAATTGATCAATTATATATTCTGTAAATGAAAAACAATATAAATCTCTCTTTGGCAAAGTAGAACAATTTAAAAAGTCTCTAATAAAAGGTATTAGATTGTTTAATTACAATGTATCTATGTCCCTTTGCAGATGTATTAAATTCATTTGGTTTCTTAGGATATTGTGACATGTAGAGATCAATTTATGTGATGATTAGAATGCTAAATTATTACTACATACTTTTAGATCTGAATGTTTAATGCTCCTGCAAAGGAATTTGATATTTTATTCAGATGAATCCAAGAAAAAATTAGAAAGAAAAAAAACAAGAGCTTGGTTATAAACATGAAGCATAATGAAAATCTCAACAGCAGGGAACATCTTAGAACCAATTAGAGACTATGATGCTTGTGGTATATCAGTAATATTTTCTAAGGAAAGTAATGTTAGTCAAATGTCAAACTAAGACACAACAGTTAAATCAAGAATCAAAATGGCAAGAAATTTTCATTTCCAAAGTTTTATCATCCATGAATCCTTTTCTTAAAAATTTCATCCTCTAACTTACTAAGAAACATAGAAATACACAGAAATGGTCATTCAAATATGCATTCACACATGTTAACATTCACACAATTGAGTTAAAATAGATATGTATTGACAAGGGTGAGTAAAAAGAACAGACTTTATTCTTTTTTTTTTTTTTTAGATTTTTCAAGGCAATGAATGGGGTTAAGTGGCTTGCCCAAGGCCACATGGTTAGGTAATTATTAAGTATCTGAGGTCGGATTTGAACCCAGGGACTCCTGACTCCAAGGCTGGTGCTCTATTCACTGCACCACCTAGCTGCCCCAAAGTACATACTTTAAAGAAGAAGCTGGAAATGTTTTTTATTGATGATGTCTTCTACCAAGGGAATTCATATTCCTATTTTTTTGAGAATGAGTCTCTGTGTCTCACTCAAACAGCAAGTTTGCTGACAGCTCACTGTCCAATACCATTTCTGATCATCATGGAAGGTTTGGAAAGCTCCATTTTGGAATGATTTAGCATGGAAACTTCACTTTTTAATCTGGGTCATTTGCCTTTCCTTAAATATCTTATCTCTCACCACTTTCCCCTCACCCCCTGCACTCCCAAGGTTTTACTATATTGGCATTGTACTTAATGTAGATGACTGACCAGTTTTTAACCTTATTTTAGCTAAGGACTTCTGAATTCATGTAATCTAGTAGCTTTAAAATCCCCAGTATTAAATATTAAAAACATTCACCATCATATCTAGCAACAAAAATTATTTTATTGTATTTATAATTTATGCAATAAACATTTCTATAACATGGGGTAGAAAAAAATTGACTTCTCATGAAACTGCAAATCTACAGTGTGTAAATTGCAATTCCTTTCAAATAAACAAACAAATTTCAAGTGCATTCCTTTTTTCCCCTCCCTTTATCCTAGAGATGACTGCCATTAGACATGAGTATATATATATATATATATATATATGTATATATACATATATATAAATGCCTATATACATATATTATATATATATATACTGGAAATTCCTTTAAAATATACAACAAAATTTTATGTGCATTTCTTTTCTTCTCCTTTATCCTAGAGATGGCTACCATTAGGCACAAAGTATCTGTGTGTGTGTGTGTGTGTATGTGTGTGTATGTATGTGTGTATGTATTTATGTATATATAAAAACATACATTTTTGTAAAATTATCTATACATACTTCTATTAGTGCTTTTTGATATGGATAGTATATTTCTTCATATGTTCTTTACAGTAAATTTGGAAATTTATAATAGTCAGAATATCTTATTTGTTCATTGACATTCTTTTTTGTTGTTGTTTTTGCAAGGCAATAGGGTTAAGTGACTTTGCTAAGGTCACACAGCCAGGCAATTAATTGAATATCTGAGGTGGGATTCATACTCAGCTCCTCCTGACAAAAAGACCAATGCTCTATCCATAGCTCTATCTAGCTGCCCCCATAGTCAGAGTCTTAAAACAATATTGCTATTAATGTATATAATGCTATCTTGTTTCTACTCATTTTACTCTTCATTATTTAGTGTTTTTCCCTAAAATCATTGAACTCATCCTTTATCATAACATGTTAGTATTCCATCACAATCTCACCTCGCAAATTGTCCAACCATTACCCCCCATTGATGGGCATCCCTGCAACAGTCAATTCTTTGCCACCACAAAGAGAGCTGCTATAAACATTTTAGAACATGTAGATTCTTTTTATTTTTGCCCAGTTATCTTCAGAAGTGGACCATGGGAGAGTTTCTAGCATTTGAGAATGCCACTGACCTCTTTTATTAATTACATACTAGCTTTATTAATAAAATGTTTAGAGATTTCCAGGGAGGAGCCAAGATGGCAGCATGAGGCTAACATGCTCCTGGAGTCTTTCCCTAGCAAAGAAAAATTAAACCTCTACTCTGAAAATCACACTACAGATACCACCAAGAAAAAGAGAAAATTCAAAGAAGTTCTCAACTGTAGGCATTGTGAAGGATCTTCAGGGAAGGTCTGTCTCTTTGGGGGGAAAGTGGAAGTAAAATTCAGGAGGTGGGAGAGTGGGGAAAGCCAACAGGAGGCTTTTAGCCAGGTGCAATCCAGGTCTCAACAGCTTAATAACATCAGAGGTCCCAGCAGCTTGATATCAAACCAACAAGGAAGACTCCAGCCCCAAACAAATTCTGAACCCTGAGAGCACCAGGGTAAAAGACAGGACTGGGTCAGGAACAAACCACTGTTAAGTCAGAACCTGGACCCAAAGTGTGTGGGGGGGTACAAAGCAAAAGAAAAGAAAACAAAACAAACCTTTGCAAAGGCAAGGCCTGGACTGCATAGTTACATTACATCTTGGTCAATGGTAAGCCAGGGATCATATCCCAAAATTTGGATCTAGTAAGCAGAAGTAAAACAACAAAGATGAACAAAAAAGCTAAAAGACATGCACTATAGAAAACTATTTTACAGACAAAGATGACAGCAATGCCATGTCTGAGGAAGAAAGCAGTGAAAAATCACTTACAGGGGAAGTATCAAAACAGTCTATAAATTGGATTCAAATTCAAAATCTCATCAAAGAGTTTTAAAAAGAATTTAAAAAAAGAAGAGAAGAAGAAAAATGGAAAAAAAGAAATTAAAGTCATGAAGGAAAATTATGAAAAATTGACCAAAGAAATGAACTCTGTTAAAAGCAACTGGTAAAGGAAACACATCCATGCATCATATAATGGTAATGTGCATCAAAGGGTATAGGTAGTTTAAAAATTATTTGGACATGATTCCCAATTGCTCTCCAAAATGGTTGAAACTTTTGTTAAATTTTTGAAATTTCTCCAAAGGGAATCTCTACAGAGATAGTGTTTGTTATAAATTTCTGCCTCCCTTTTAATTACTCCTACATTGATTACTTTCCCTTACTTTAACAAGAAGTGCTTGATTTCTGTTTTATAAAATAAATAAATAGAAGTTACCTGGCAGGAATTTTCTATTCTCCTTGACTCCAAAACTCAAAACCCTTCTTCGCCAAGATCCATTCTTTTCTCCTTTGTTCTAATCTTCAATGAGATTGTGAACCCTTCATCATCTAATGTAGAGCCTCAACTCTATATATCAAGAACTGATCACTCTCCTGATATTCAGACCCAATCCACCAATAAGTAAGCATTTAAGTGCTTATTATGATCCAGGCACTATGCTAAGAACTATATCTAACATTGCCAAACACCTATTAGTCATTTTGAATGGGATGTCCCAATGGTATCTCAAATTCAACACATCCTTCTTTAACCCTAACCAACCCAAATTCTTAATTTCCTTATTATTTATCTGTTTCCTGATTAAGGATCTCAGTGATTTCATCTACACCTCACTCTCTTTTATCCTATATTCCTGATACTTTACCAGATCTCATCATACCATCATCTCAAATACATTCATATCTCTCAACTCACATAACCACAACTCTAGTTAAAACTGTCTTGACCTCTGAACTAGAACATTGCAATAATTTCCTGACTGGTCTTTTTGCTTCAAGGGAATCAAATATATCCTTTAGACAGGCAGGTGCCAATATGATTTTCCTAAAACACAGATCTCACCATATCACCTTCTTCACTCAGTAAAGTTCAATGGCTTTCTATTACTTCTTGTATTAAATATAAATTGCTTGGTTTGATATCTTAGCATCTTTCTAGTCTTTGGTCACATTGGTACCCTTTATAAATCCTTTGGACTAGTCATATTCATCTATTTGCTGTTATTCATACACAATGTTCCATCTCCTATTTTGTGTCATTGTATTTATAATCTCCAATGCCTGGAATATTCCCCACCACTGCCCCCTCAACTTCATTTCTTAGAAACCTTGCTTCCTTCAAGATTCAGTTTAGTTACCATCTTATAAAGGATGTCTTGTCCCTTCCCCTCAGCTTCCTGGGTCTTCTCTTCAGAGACACTTCTCTATGATCTGTATATATTCATATACATTGTGTGACTTCTCTATTAGCATGTAATTTCCTTCAGGGAAGTGAATTTTTTTACCTTATTTTTTTAGTCCTAGCACTGAGTAACTACAGTTCCAAATACATACTAAATGTTTAATTGATGTGTACGGATTGGTTGATTTGTATGTGTCACTTAAACTCTCTGGACCTCAATTTCCTTTCTATGAAATATATTAGCTGAATCTAGCAGATCTTTTTGAGTTCTAAATCCTGTTATCTAAAAAAATAGATTCATATGCTGCCTTTAAATATAGGTCAAAACAATATGTTAATTACAATAATGCAAAATAATTTTAGTGCACTTTTTAAAAATAATCTTTTTTTATAGGTTTGGGTTTTGTTTGTTTGTTTGTTTGTTTTTGCAAGGCAATAGGGTTAAGTGGCTTGCCCAAGGCCACACAGCTAGGTAATTATTAAGTTTCTGAGGCCAGATTTGAACTCGAGTATTCCTGACTCCAGGACAAGTGCTCTATCCACTGTGCCACCTAGCTGCCCCCAGTGTACTTTTTAATACAGTATTGATTTTACTTTACTATTTAATTTATCAATCTATATACTTTAAACATCTCCTATATGCCAGATACAAAGTTATGGTTGTATATCATAGGTATGTCTGCCTTCATGGTACTTACAATCTAGTAGAAGTCAATATTAAAAGAGAAACTGAAATGTAGACTGTATAGGAAATGGACAAGGTACTTGGAGTTGCCTATGTTAGAGAATTCCAAGGAAGTTCAAAACTAATGTAGCTTGAAGGAAATAAAGAGAACAATCATACTGAAATCCTAATTTAATGAATCACTTTTTAGTTCATATTATATGATAAAATAGGAGAAAAGTGAATTGAATTTATTCAACAAAACTAATGGCAATTTAATAACTGCTTCAAAATAACTTGATTCCTTATTTTATTTACTTATTTAGTCAGTCATATTTTTTTGTATCTACTATGTGCCAGCATTGTGCAGACCGGAGAAAAGTATGAAAAAGAATTTCTGCCCTCAAGGATCTTACAGTATAAAAGGAGAGCACAACTCACAAAAGAAATCTGATAAAAAGGTATTGTGGTGAGAATGACCAGGCAAAAGGGTATGAAAAAAGACCAAACAAGTAAAGTCAAGGAAATGGTTTGGCTGCTCTGAGCTCATTCTTTAAATGGAGATTTTGCAAATAACTTTTCATTCTGTCCTTGAATCACTTTTTATTGAATACCATTAATTGGATGCCATGGGCATATAAAAATGGAAAAAAATAAATTTCTACCCTCAAGAAGCTTATAGGCAATCAGGGAGCCTTTGCTTCCCACTTTTATAAATAAGTACCACTAGCAAAGCTATCCCAGGTTTGAGACCTCTGAGGGAAACCCAATCAAAACTATTTGCCAGAATCCCAGAATGATATTTTTGTTTTTATCAACCAAACAGGAAACCTGTTAATTAAAACTAAAATGCATTTTTCTTAAAGAATATAACAAATAGAGTGATAAAGATTCCTCCAAATACATATGGAACATGTTCTTCTATAAACAAAAAGAGGAACATGAAGTAAATGCATAAAGAGGAAGTAGACACTGAGGAAACAACATGATGACTTAAAGGATTACAAAGAATTTTACATATTATCTACCTCATTTGATCCTCCACATCAATCCAATTAGGTTGATGCCATTATTCTTATTTCATAGATAAGGAAACTGAGGATGAGAAAAGATGAATTACTTGTTCAGAGTCACACAGCTAAAAAGTAACCAAGAAGGATTTCACAAATAAGGGAAATCAACTCAATAAAGACCAACAAGTGAAAAGCAGTCAGGAACAATTAATCTAGGTTGATTAAAGAATAAAGAATTTGATGCAGACTTAATGACACATGTAATGTGATTTATCAATTGAATGGCAGGTTAGGATCAAATTTTTAAAGGTAAATATGAGAATCAGTGATTTGTATCACATCATTATAGATTTTGTTCAAATGTGTGTGAAATAATTAGAATTAATCTCTGAAAAGTTTCCTCTTTCAGTGTTGAGTAGGATGGAATAAAGAAAGAAAAAAATAAGACTGAAACAATTTCATGGGCTATTGCAGCAATATATGTGTGAGAATTAATGGAAATTTGAACTAGGAGGATTAGTGTGGAAAGGTCAAGTTAGATGAGAAAGATATTTCAAAGACTCTAAAAGAGGGACATTGAAAGTGTTTGGACATGGAATATGATGAGTGGCAGAAGTAAAGGGTAACTCTGGACTCATAAGAATTATAGTGTCATTAGCAGAAATAGTTAAATTATAAGAAAAAGCTGGTTTAGAATTAGCAACCAAGAGGAAAAGTATAGGAATTAGGCTTGCAAAAGAAAAGGGAATAATATAGGGACCATAGAGTTACTTTTCTATTTTGTCCTATTCTCTTAGGAACAATAGATAAAAAAGATATCAGATATGCAATGAAGAATGAGAAGTGGCTTTCTCTAATGACTTGAAATCATAGAAATCAT
The DNA here is from genome assembly GCF_037893015.1 of Macrotis lagotis. Taxonomy (NCBI): domain Eukaryota; kingdom Metazoa; phylum Chordata; class Mammalia; order Peramelemorphia; family Peramelidae; genus Macrotis; species Macrotis lagotis. The sequence goes on along the minus strand of NC_133663.1, from coordinate 135,566,188 downwards.
AATCTGTAGTTATGTGTGTCCCTCAATTTAAGTAGTCATCCTATTTTGTCTTATATAATTATTTCTATACATATTCATAGGTATACATACATGTCTACCTGTATGTGTATATATATGTGTATACAACACACACACATACACACACATCTATATCTTTGTCTATATATCTATCTTTCTCCATCCATCCATCTATCTGGGGATTTAGAAATCTATACAAGATAATATATGATCACATCTCAAATTGAGGTAATACAAATTTAGATATATGTAAGTTTAACTCAAGCCTAGGAGGAGAATAGGATTTAATAGTCATGGGTTTGATAGATTCAACTTAGAACCGAGGGGAATCTACCTCCCAAGACAAACACAGAAACTGTATGAACACAATGATAAAGCTCTTCTCACCCAAATAAAATTAGATCTAAATAATTGGAAAAAATGTCAATTGCTTATTCATAGGTTAAGCTAGTATAATAAAAATGACAATTCTACCCACATTAAATTAATTATTCAGTACCATACCAATCAAACTACCAAATAATTATTTTACTGAATTAGAAAAAAATAGTAACAATATTGATCTCGAGCAACAAAAGGTCAAGAATAGCAGGGGAATGGATGGAAAAAAATGTAAAGAAAGGTGACCTAGCTCTACCAGACCTAAAACTATTCTATGAAGTGGCAGTCATCAAAACTTCCTGGTACTGGATAAGAAATAGAGTAATAGATCAGTGTGGATTAGGGTAGATTCAAAATAAATGAGTATAATAATATACTGTTTGACAAACTCAGACATTATCTTCTGGGATAAGAACTCATTATTTGACAAAGAAAGTTGGGAAAACTGGAAAATAATATGCCCATTCAATTGATAAATCACATTAAGTCTGTGTCAAATTCATAGACCCTCATCTCACACCTTATAGCAAAATAAGGTCAAAATGGGAACAGGATTTAGACATAAAAGGCAACACCATAGATAAACTAATAGACCAAGAAATACTCCATCTATCTGCTCTATGGAAAGGGGGCAAATTTATGACCAAACAAGTAATAGAGCACATCATAAACTGCAAAATGAATGATTTTGCCTATGTTAAATTAAAAAAGTTTTGCATTAAAAAAATCAATGCTGACAAAATTAGAAGAAAAGCAGAAAGCTGGGAAACAATCTTCCCAACTGGGAGTACTGATAATGATTTCATTTCTAAAATATATAGGGTATTGCATCAAATTTATAAGATTGCAAATCATTACCCAATTGATATTGGTTGAAGGATATGAATAGACAGTTTTCAAATAAAGAAATTAAAGCAATATATAATCATATGAAAAAGTCCTCCAAATCATCATTGATTAGAGAGATGCAAATTAAAACAACTCTGAGGTATTTCCTCATACATATTATATTGACTAAGGTGAGAAAAAGAGAAAATAATCAATGTTGAAGAGGCTGTGGGAAAATTGGGACATTAATGCATTGCTGGGGGACTTGTGAAGTGATCTAACCATTCTGGAAAGCAAAGTAGAACTATGCCCAAATAGCACTAAAACTGGTCATACTCTTTGACCCAGCAATTGAAATACTAGGCCTATATTCAGAAGAAATCATAAAAAGAATGGGAAAAGTCTGATATGTTTCAAAATATTCTTAGCAGCTCTTTCTGTAGTAGAAAATTATTGGAAATTGAGAGGATGCCTATCGTCATTTTAAGAATACTTAAACAAGTTATGGTACATGAATATTTTGGAATATTATTGCTCTATAAGAAACTATAAATGGTCAGAATATGGAGAAGCATGGAATGACTTATGGGATCTGATGCTCAGTGAAGGGAGCAGAACCAAGAGAATAATACATCAACAGCAACATTGTGAGTTTATCATCCCTGATTGAAGCAGCTCCTCTCAGCAATTCAGAGAGCTAGGACTACCCTATCAAACCTGCCATAGGCAATGATATCCCCATTTGGAGGAAGAAAAACAAAACAAAACAAAAATCCTTGAGAATCTAAAAAAATGTCTCATATGTTTCTTTCCCTTAATCCTAATCCTTCATATCAAAAATGGCTAAAATGTAAACATGGTTAACGTAGATGTGTAAGTACAATAGGGGAGAGGAGTGGGAAGGGAGGTTGAAAGGAAATTTTGTAACTTAGAATCATGCATAGTCATATGGATGAATGTTTAAAAAAGCTTTCATAACATATATTTTGAAAAGTAAAACATCAATAAAATCAGAACTGAGAACACTCAAAGATACAGTGTAGTATGAACAAGGATATGAGTATGCTCTAGTAAAGGGACCATGAGATGACCTGACTAGGTAGAACACAGGCTGAGAAGCCATGAAAAATAAGATTGATAAAGTGGTTATGTACATTTTAGATTGGAGAAGATTTTGAATATCAGATTTAGGAATTGGGACTATACCTTTAAGCCTATGGTTACTATCTTTACTTCCTCCTTACCAGATTTAGAAATGGAAAACCCTCGTACAAGTCATTTGATTCACCTTCATTAAAGATAGGGGTGGAATTTTTGTTTTTTTTTTTCTTTTTGCAAGGCAATGGCATTAAATGACTTGCCCAATGACACACAGTTAAGTCATTATTAAATGTTGGAACTCAGGTCCTCCTGACTCCAGAGCTAGTACTCCATAGAGGTGGGATTTTAACCCAAGTCATTTGACTCCACATCCAGCACACTGTATCATGATTTGCTAATTCCTTTTAATCTGCCTCTTGCCCACATAACTCCACTTAACTAATCACTGAAGGTTTAACAGAAACTTTTTACTTGCTAAATCTAATGTTTTCTACTTTTCAGTCTTCTATTTCCTTGACCCTTATATAATATTCAATATTGAAGACACTGTTAGATGTTGTATATGTATAAAACACAAATATGATATTTTTGTGTTAGTAGTATCAATTCCTTGCAAATTGCAATTATGTAATATCATTTTTTAAAAAGCTATGTACTATGAAATAACATTATTATATGATGACTTACTCTTTTTTCCATTGGGGTCTAAATTCTGGCTATATTTCCTTGTTTATAATTCTCTTAATAGCTGCAAGTGAGTATACAACAGCAGGAAAATAGCTGCTGAAGCAAAAGCAATCATTATAGGTGAAATTGGAGAAATCACAATTTCAGATAATTGTTCTCTACACCAGATTTCCTTCTCATGTATGTAGTTACCTTTTTATGAAGTAAAATGTAAATTCAACTTGATATATATATATATATAGTATAATATTATTGTAAATTTTCTGTTCTTCATGCTTTCATTAGACTGCAAAAGCATATAGTTTGCTCCTATGATTGCCCATTACTTCTTAATTTCTATTGTTTATCTTTCTTCTCCCATAGCCTAAGAAGTTCTCAAAATCGTTCTGTAATAAGTTCTTTCTCCTCTGTCAAAATATCGTTTTCCTTGGTGATTTTAGTTTTTTAATTGATTCAGATGATCTACATATATGCATACAAATCTATAATTTCACTCCTCAATTCTAGTCCCATTAGCAGTTGTTTACTGAATATCTATACTGCAATTTCACTACACCCAATACTGAACTTTCTTTTTCTCCCTGTAAATTTGTTCCTGCCAACTTTCTCATTTCCCTTAATGGGGCTATCATTACCTCGATAAGTCAGGCTACAAATTTTGAAGTGTTTTCATTATATTCTCTCCTCCTATATTTTATATAAAATAATTTTCAAAGGCAAGTTCTAGCCCTTTCATGATTTCCTTTCTCTAAACTTATATTGCATCTTCCCTTTGTTCAGGACCTAATACCTTTCACCTGCAATTATAATTGATCTCTTGATGTCCAATTTCATCCTCTTCATAGGTAAACCTACAATTATAGAAACACAGCAGGTATTTGATGAACATTTCTTGAAAATTGTTGAAATAATGGGAATGGATGGGCCCAATTTATGGAAAATTGAGGTATTCTCATTAGGCAGTATCTCTTAAAAAGGCATGTTTATCATGTAGTCATAGACCACAAATTGTCAGTGATTCAGTTCGGGAGAAGAGACATAGGGGAAGATTTTAGCTCAGTGCATGGAGAATTGGTCGTGCAATTTCCTAACACTGTATTTTATCTATTTACCCATCATAAAAGAAGAAAACAGGAGGAAAGCTGCTGGAAGATTTCCAAAGGTTGGTTATTGTTTTCCTTCTCAAAGATTTCTTTAGAGAATCTCATGCTTGTTTGCTCTATGCTATCTGCTCTACTGAGTTCAAACTCTTTAAACCATGCTTGGCAGTTTTTCTCTCTTCAGTTGCATTTGGGTATTATGTCTATCCCCATGGTCGAGCTTTTGAAGAAATATTTATCTCACTAGCTAAACCTGGTAATTAATGAGGGTTTATGTACAACACAGGGAAATAGCCTGAGGGATGAACCAGGACTATTTAAGGACAAAAGAGAACATTTAGTATGGAGGAGGAAAAAAAAATAGCTAAATATATAGTATTGTGTGTCTTACAAAGAAAATGTGGGGGAAAAATTATACTATGAAATTCTCATAGGATTGGACATATGAATAGCCTTCATGTACTATGTTTTCTTTAATTTATTTCCCTATATGGTAATTGTATTGATAGATAGATGGACAGATAGATATGAGGTAGCATTTATTTTTATTTCTCTATGATTTTTGTGCAACTTTCTTTTGTTCTTTGTTTCTCACTACCATTTGGAGTCACGAACAAAATATTATTATTTTAAAATCTATTATATTTACAATGAAATATTAGGTTCATTATGATTGAATTTACATTATCAAATATTGAACTTTATTATTTTATTTCTTAAAAATCCTATTTTCCCACAGGAATTAGAAATAGAACTACTTTTCTAACCAGTGAGATAACTAGAATAAAAAAGAAAATTTTCTGGATAAACAGAGATTAATAGCAGCTCTATTTGTAGTGGCAAAGAATTGGAAATTGAGAGGATATTCATCAATTGAGGCATGGTTAAACAAGTCATGTTACATGAATACTATAGAATATTATTGTTCTATATGAAACCATCAATGGTTGAACTCTAGAGAAGTATGGAATGATGTATGGGATCTGATGCTGAGCTAAGGAAGTAGAACCAAGAGAACAATGTAGATATTAACAACAACATTATGAAATGAAAAACCTTGATGGAAGCAACAACTCTTACCAGTTCAGAGAGCTAGGACAACTGGATTTAACTGACTATGGACAATGTTATCCCCATCCAGAGGAAGAAAAACAAAACAAAACAAAACAAACACACACACACACACACACACACACACACACACACACACATACATAACCCTTCAGTATCCATTTCCCTTAATCCTAAATCCTCATGCCAAAAATTACTAATCTGTAAATATGTTTATCAAAAATATTTATGTACAATGCTAACCTAACTGAGGGGTTGGGAAGAAAGGGTGGAAGGAAACTTTCTAACTTAAAAAATCTACATGTGCATATGGATGAAAATAAATTTTACAAAAAGAAATAGAGATTGAATTTATGTAAAAAAACATGGAATCCCAAAATTTCAATTTTGAAAACATTATCAATGATCTTTATCTACAATTTTGAGGGTAAAATTGTAGAGACTTTCTCCGGATTCTCCCCTTTATCCTAATTTTGAAATTTTTAAACTTTACTTTCATTCAAAATTTTGAATTCCATTATCTCTCCAACCCACAAATAAGGCAAGCAATATGATCTCAATTATGCATGTGAAATCATGCAGAATAAACTTCCATATTAGTCATGTGATTAAAAAAAGAATAAAAATGAGAAAATCATCCTTCAGTTTGCTGCCATATAGTATCAGTTCTCTCTCTGTAGCTGGACAACTTTTTTTTTTTTCATCTAGAGAATTTTGGAATTGTTTTGTATCATTACAACATTTTTGTTACTATGCACAATGATTTCCCAGTTTATCTAACTTCACTTTATATCAGTTCATATAAGTCTTGTTTTTCTTAAATCATCTCCCTCATCATTTCTTATGCTATGATTACTTCATCACAATCATTTGCCAGAACTTATTCAGCCATTCCTCAATTGATAATCAGCCTATCGATGTACTATCCCTGACAAGAACTGATATAAATATTCTTGTACATATAGGTTCTTTTCACTTTTTCTTAGATTTCTTTGGGATACAGACTCACAGTGGTTTTGCTTAGTTTTCAGAGCTCTGGGTTCACAGTTTTATAGGCCTCTAGGCACAGTTTAAAACTGTTTTGCAGAATGACTTAACCAGTTTGCTTTTCCACTAATAGTTCACTAGAATGAGTGTTTTCTCTTACCCCTCTATCATTTATTATTTCTGATAGATTTGTGATTCGTTTTCATTTGATTGTAGATAGTTTTTATTTTTTTATAAAAGCTTTCTGTTAATATCCTCTGACCAATTATCATTATTGTTATAAAAATTTGACTCAGTTCTCTATGTATTTTAGAAATATGATCTTTATCAAATAAAACTGCTGTAAATTTTTTTGATATTATTGCATAGTGTATAGTAAGTTTTAGTGAAATATATTTTCTCTGAATATTTCTTTTAAATACAGTGTTTTATTTTTTTATTTATTTGAAATAATGATCACTATCCCTGTCTAAAGCTGAAGAACAGTCTATACTTCTCTAGCTGTTTATTTTAACTTTGTGTTGTTTTTTTTTTTCTATTTCAAGAGTGTCTCTATAAAGAATACATTGTTGGATATTAGTTTCCAATCCATTTCTGCTATCCCTTTCTATTTTATGGGTGAATTCATGCCATTCACATTCATAGTTTTGATTATTGTATATTTGCATCCATTCCATTTTTTTCTATTTATTCTCCTTTTTCTCTTTTTTTTCTCGTTCCCTCATATTTACCTATTGGATAAAAAAATTATATACAAGTAAGAATGCACATATATTACTCTCTCTTTAAATCGATTCTAATAAGAATGAGGTTCAAGTATTCCCTGTCATCCCTGCATTTTCATCTCTACAATAAAATGCACACCTCTTATATATAATAAAATCCCCCCCAAATTTTACCTTCCCTGTTCTTCCAATGCATATCTCTTTCTCATAACAAGTATTTTTACAACATAAATCAATGCACACCCATAAACTCTCTGTATATAAATGATTTTAACTGCCCAAATAATGATCAAAGTTTTAGGAATTACATTTTCCAACTTCCCATATCATCACTTTATCCTTGTTAAATCCCTTGTTTTCTCTTTCTGGTTTACCTTTTCTTTGTCTGAATACCAAAGTCCTCTATTTCATTAAATATCCTTTTTTTTTCTGCTGAAGGATTATACTGATTTACTGAATAGTTTTTTCTTGGTTATAATCATAGCTCTTTCATCTTTTGTAATATTCAACCCACCACTCCTTTAAAGTGGAAAATACTAAATATTGTGCGATTCTGATTGTGAATTAATGATATTTTATTGGATCTTTCTGACTACTTAACAATATTTTATTATTGAACCAGAACTTCTGGAATGTGACTAAATATTTCTAGGAATTTACATTTTGAGACACCTCTCAAGAGATGATTGGTAGATTCTTTCAATTTTTATTTTAACTACTGTATTTAGAATATTAGGGCTTTTTTCCTCTATGATTCCCTTAGTTTAGAAATGATGTCTAGGATCTTTTTTTCATCATAGCTTTAGATAGTCTACTTGTTCTTAAAATATCTCACCTCAATCTCTTTTCCAGATCAGTTATTTTTCCAAAGAAATATTTCATTATTTTCTATAATATTGAAATCTATGGTATCACCCTTTATATCTGAATTTTGTACTCATTTTGACTATATCTTGGTATAGGTTGTAAAATGTGGCTCTATGACTAGTATCTGCCATTCTATTTTCCTGAGATTCCTCCAAGATGTATCACTGAAAAATCATCATTTCACTTGTGTCTTTTCAGGGTTCTGTCTCTTTAGTATCTGTTTAGAGGCTTTATTCAAAGTTGGTTTGGGAAAAAGCTCTGGGAATTTCCTAGCAACACACCACCATCTTTTCTCTGCAGCGGGAATTCCTGTTCATATTTTTTTAATCATTTGTCAGTTGGGAATGGCTCAGTTCTGTATATATTTGAGAAATGAAGCCTATATCAGAGAAACTTGCTTCAATACTTTTTTCATGTTTTCTGTATTTCATTCTATTCTATCCTCCCCTGTTTATTTTTCTCTTTTCACCTTTTCTTTCTCATAAGTGGTTTTACTTCTGATTATTTCCTCCCTCAATCCACCCTTACTTCTAGATTTCTTTTCTCAATTAAGTGTGTATGTTATTCCTTCTTTGAGTTTAATTCTAATAAGAATAAGACTCACTCACTAGGCTTACTCACTCTTCCCCCCTCCACACACACACATATATATCCATTTTCTCTCCATTTTAAAAGTTTTTTCTTGGCTCTATTGTTTAATATAATTTGCCCCATCCTTCTTCTCCCTTTCCCTTTCTCCAAGTTTTAATCACCCCTTAATTTATTTTTTGGTTGTATCCCATAAAACTCACACCTATGTTGTCTATTTACTAAGAACTACCCTAGTAAAATTATGAGTTAAAGTTATCACCTTCCCATATAGGAATGTAAATAGTTTTCCCTTTCCTATTTATCTTTTTAAGTTTTTGTTGAGTCTTCTATTTGGAAGGTAAATTTTTATGCAGTTCTAATTTTTGTGTCTGGATATTTGAAAGTCAGTTTCATTGAATGACCATCTTTCCCCCTGAAGAAATATACTGAGTTTTGATGGATGAATATTTCATGCCTGTATTCTCCTTTGCTCTCCAACTGTTTCTTGATTTTTAGTTGTTTTTTTCCTGTTGGGAGAGTGAATTGGTGCACTCTTCCAAACTAAGGGTTTTATTTTGCTGTTTCAGAGATACTTCTAGAGTTCTCTAATTGTCTTGATCTTACAAAGGGGTATGATCTATGAAAAGGTGTTTTCCTATTCCCTTGGCCTATGTGCTGGTTTGTGAATAAACAGTCTTTTTCAGCCCTGGAAATGTAACCAGGTTCCCGTCTCTACTGTTGTGTCAAGTTATGGTTTACTAGTGTTCCTCCTTGCTCTGGAATTTCCACCCAAGATTCTCACCTGGGTCTGAGAATTGCCAAAGCAAAATAGTCCTTCCATGATTGTCAGCAAGGAAATCTTATGACCATCTTAGGACTGAGAGTTCTGAAAGCAGCTGCTTGATATTGATTCAATGACTCTCAAGATCTGTTTCTGGTTTGCTGAGGCCTGATCAATACTCTACTCTCAACCCATGTGACAGAATTTTCCTACCAACCTTCTAAATTGTCTTGGGCTGGGCTACAATCTCACTCCATCCTTTTGTATTTAGTTTTGCTGCAAAATTTGTCTTAGGGCTTTATTTCAAAATTTTTGGAGGGGCTGTGGGAAAAGCTCAGGTGAGACCCTGACTTTTCTCCACCATCATAGCTATGTCCCGTTGAGTTCTTTTCTTCAATGGATCTTTATACCTCCTTTTCCATTTGACTTTTTCTGCTTTTTAACATGCTATTTTCTTCAGTTTTTTGTCCCTTAAAGAAGTATTAATAAAATTTTTTCCATAAATTTTTTCTCAACCTAATTTATTTTACCAATTTTCCCCTCTAATAGTCTTTTCTTTTTCTTTAATTCTTCTAAGAATCATGTTTGAATTATTTTCCTTTAGCATTTTTATTTGAGTCTTTGCATGTAATTGTTTCACATTGTTTTCTTCTTGGTTTTTGTCTAGGCCCTCCTTGACATCATAGTAGATTTTTATGGTTAAGTTCTTTTGTTGCTTTTCATTTTCATTTTTCAATCTATTTCTTGAATTTGCACTTTATATTAATGTTATACTTTTCACAAAATGGGGATAGAAAAAGATCTTATCTTAATTGTTATGCTTCTCTTTTCAGAACTAGTTCTGAGGATCTACACATTTTCAGTTCTATTGTGTGACCCAATTAGAAGTGTTGCATTTCACTTTTAGTCTGTGTTCTGGTCTTTATCTAAGAAGGGCCCCTGCTCCCCTGCAGATACTAGCTAGCATTCCTCCTGGCACTAAAATTTTGATCAGAACCCCTGCTCTCCTCTACACATTTTACTAGAGGTTCCTTCTCCAATGGAACTGCAACCACAGTCCCTGCTCCCTTGTAACCAATCACAAGTACTCCAGACCCAGAGCTATATATGTAAAATTGAATTGCAAATCAATGCCATCTCTACCTAGTGACAATAAAGGTCCATTATCTTTCTGACCAATTGTTTGACAGCCCTCATGCTGCTGTTGCCTAAGTCGCTGCCATTGTTGTTTCCATTGCATTCATGCATTGTGAACAGACCTCTTTCTTGGTGTCACAGATCATATGGCCTCCTAAATTTTCTTCGGCAGTGAAAAAAATCTTTCACCTTCGATTTTTCATTAGTTCTGACACTCCAAAATTAGATATGTGTTATTTTAAAAATTGGAGGAGAATGTTGAGAAAGTTAAGAAGAGTTACTGCTCGGGGCAGCTAGGTGGCGGAGTGGATAAAGCACTGGCCCTGGAGTCAGGAGTACCTGGGTTCAAATGTGATCTCAGACACTTAATAATTACCTAGCTGTGTGGCCTTGGGCAAGCCACTTAACCCCATTTGCCTTGCAAAAACCTTAGAAAAAAGAGTTACTGCTCTAAAGTCATCTTTGTTCTACTATTCCCCCCTCCAGCTTGTTCTTAATGGTCTTCAGTGAGGTGGAACTCAGTACCACTCAAGGCAGTCCCTCGTACTTGTGAAGTATACTTATTATTAGGCAAGTTGTGATTGTTATTATTTATGTTATCTAAAGATATGTGTTCACTTCACAATCACAGAACAGATATCCCAACAAACATAAAAGATAAAAACACAATCAATTTTTAAAGCTATTTAAGGGTTTTAGGTCATTCACATTACATATAATGATTTTGAGATTGAGTGATTCTGATTCCCCTGGGGAAACACTAGGACAAGGCTAAAAAAAGTAGAAGGATAAAAGTTTCTCTTTCTCATCTCCATCTTATGATGGGAATTTTAAAATAACATCAGAGGTTCCACCAGTAACTGGAGATTAGTTCATCATTCACCAGAGCATTAAGTGATCAATGGCAGAAACAGCACATTTAGTGACAGCTTTAGGAAGTAAAACTCCCTTATGTCAGGAAGAATGGTGACTGTGAACTCTAGGAAGGCATAATTATTATATCCCCAAAGAGAGATATACCTTAAGGGGACTTCACAAGTACTCTCAGTTGTTAGTCATTTTCAGTTATGTTGGATACTTGTTGACCCAATTTGTGATTATATTGGCACAGATAATGGTGTACTTTGCCACTTCCTTCTGCAGGTCATTTTACAAATGAGAAGATCTAGACAAACAGGATTAAGGGTCTTCCCTAGGAACACACAGCTACTTATTATCTCTCTGAATCCAGTTTTGAATTTAGGTCTTTCTGACTCTAGGTCTGATGCACTCACTATCTAGCTACTTTGAAGACTGTCTGAAAGGATAAAATAATTATGAAATAACTCTTCATTACACATATTCACTACAGGTATCCTCCATTACTCTTTTAATGAGGGGTTTGGGGTATGTATATATCTGTTTGAGTGAAACTATTTTTGTAATGACACTTTGCTATACAACCTTAGTAAATATTCTTCTAAAAACCTAATTGAACCTACTGGCAGATAATGAGAAGCACTAGTAGGGGACTGCAAATCAAGTCTACTGTCTATAGAAATGAAATCCAATGCTTTTCCCAATATAGCACACTAAACTATACTACCCTATTCTACATTATACTAAACTGTTCAACCTGATAAAAGTGAAAACAGTTGAAATATATGCAGATGCTGATATATTTTCCTAGGAAAACAATTTAAGCCAAAGACATGGTCATCTTAAGTCTGAATAATGTGATTGCATTAATCTTCATTCATCAATTCAAAAATATTTACACACGCCAAAAGAGAGGTGATCACTCAATGTATTTTACTGAAACCTTATCCAGCTTAATGAAGAAGGAAATAAAATTCATTAATGAAGTTAATTGTTAAATACACGCAAAAAGTAAAAAAACTAAGAGCTACAGTAGTTCTTAGTGAAACATTGGGTTGTCTTTTCTATTTTAGAAATGAAAAAAATGTGTAGCTATTGAGTTAAAAAATAATAGGACATGAGGCACCTAGGTGGCACAGTGGATAGAGCACTGGCCCCAGAGTCAGGAGTACCTGAGTTCAAATACAGACTTAGACACTTACTAATTACCTAACTATGTGGCCTTCCACAAGACACTTAACCCCATTGCCTTGCCAAAAAATTTTTAAAAATAAAAAATAATAGGACAAAGATACAATTTTAGCTAAAATAAACTTAGTGTTCATAAAGAAATGGAATTCATAGACACTGTATATCAGTTAGAACCTGTGAGATTGCTTATAACTGAAAAATAAAAACTAGCAATAGAATTTCTGTAAAATACTCCACAAAGTAGTTTTATTTAGGAAACATTTATGATGGGAAAATGTCATCATACATTGAGTGAGAAGAAAAGTCATTAAGTGTTTAAATAGTTAGAAGAGAGAGTAGAAAGGAATAGGTCAGTGATTCTCCATGAAGATTTCAATTTTCATGACTTTTAGTCCAGGGATATCCATTTTGCAATCTCTAAAGAAACATTTAGTTCCTTCAAGGTAGTGTAAGTTGATTTTCTTCACAGATCAGTGACAAAGTAACAAGATCAGTGAATAGAGACATAACAGTCCGAGAAAATGAAGCAAGTATAATAAAAGTGCTGGAAGTTAGTGAATATATAAGTTCTACTGATTTTTGTCAAATCAAAATACTATGGAGGATATAGCATGAAATGTGTCAGGGAAAACTTGATGAACTTTAGAAAAAAACTTAAATTACATAGAGAATCAGGGATTTTGGAAGTGCATGGAACCTTTTTATGATATTTAACTCAATACTCTTATTTTACAAATACTAAATGTGAAGTCGTAGGTAAGGGCAGGCTCAAAGTCAAACAACTTGTTACTGAGAAAAAAAACTACCTAGCCCTATTCCAGTGCTTCATCTTTCCTGCATAGTTAAGTGCTTTTCTCCTTCATTAGACTCCAATATTGTTTTAGTGTTTGACTATATATTTGGAAATGAAGGAATAAAAATTAATAATAAATATACCATAGTCAAATCTTTATAGACAAAATTATGTCAGGAATTGAGATGCTTTTCTGGATAATAAAAGCAAAGCCAAAACCACTATCACTGTAATAGAGCACCAGCTTTGAAAAATTTGGAACTGAAAATAAAATTAAATCATTTTTTTTAAATGTGTGTTTAAGTCTTGCCTCTGACAGATACTAACTGTGTGACCTGGGAAAGTCATTTAATTTCTTAATGTCTAGGCAATTCTCTTACAGTGCTGAACAGAGTTTTCTCATCTATATCAATGAAATACTTTGTTCAGACCTTATCGAAATGATCTTTTTTTAAAAAAAAGTTATAGATGGGTATTTGTGAAAACCACATTTTTATGTAAAATCATGCTGTGAAAGAAAACATAGACAAAAACCCCACAAGAAAATAGTAAAGAAAAGTATCTGCATTTAGACTTCATCAGTATTTTCTCTGGAGATGGAAAGCACATTTCCTTATAAGTCGTTCAAAATTTACTTGAATAGTATTGCTGAGAATAGCTAGGGTTTTATAATAACTAGATCATTTATAATATTTCTGTTACCATGTAAAATAGTTCTGCTCATTTCATTTGTTGAAGTTCATGCTTTGTCTTTTTACATTCTTTTCTTTTTATCTTATTACATGCAAAATGTTTTCAGCATTCATCCTTTTAGAAGCTTTTGCATTCCCAATTTTTCTACTACCATGTCCTTTCTTCTACCTCTCCAAGGCAGTGAACAATTTGATGTAGGTCGTGCATGTACAGTAGTGTTTAATATATTTCCATATTAGATATGTTGTAAAAGGAGAATTAGAACGTAGAGGAAAAAAGAGCATGAGTGAGAAAGAAAGATAAAAATATTTTTATTTCACTTTTATTTCCTTTTTTCCTCTTTTCCCCTTATCCCTCCTCAACATTGCTTTGCTTCTGATTACTGCCTGCCTCACACTGTTCTTTCTCCATTTTCCTCCTATTTCTAAATCTCTAAATCTAATTGGAAATGTATATTATTCCCACTTTGAGTCAAATCTATTGAGAGTAAGATTTATTCAATGTTTACATTCTTCCTTCTTTTCCTCTTTTTGCCACTTAATGTAGTATTAATTATGCACTAATGCAGGGATGGAAAATTGGATATTTTTAACTTCCTCCACAAAAATTATCAACTTAAAAATTCTAAACCTAATTCTAACTCCTAGATTTATTGAATTTTGAGTCACCTTGGCAGCAACAGGAAAAATTATTTCATGGTCCTGTATAAGGGCTCTGGGTTGGAAGTCCCCTCTCCTCCTCCTTCTATTTCCTCCAACTTCACTTTCTTCTTTCAGTGTAATCATTTTTTTTCATGCCAAGATTGTTAAATAGTCATCTTGAATCCCTTACCCTCTGTCTAAATATAATCCTTTCAACTATCAATTCTCTAAAGTCAAAAGCATCATTACCATCATGATCAATTTGTAACCCTACACTCTGTTCAAGTAATTCCCTTCAAAATTTGCAATAGAAATATAACCCTCAGAGCAAAAGTACCATCACTTCCTGATTGATTTATACCCACACCCACCCAGTATGCTCTCTCCAACTGTTTTAATAGAAATACACACTTATGGGCTAAAGTAAATCACCACATCATCATTTATTTATACCCACACCCTCTAATTATGTTCTTTTCAAATGTTTTAAGAGAAATATAATTCTCAAAAGTACCAGGCATTTTATTTCCATTTACTCTTGTTGACTATCATTTTTTTCTTAGTCTTATTTACTAATAATTTTTTTTCTTTACATTCGTCTTTTTTATGCATCTCTTAAGTCTTGCATTTGAAGATCAAATTTTCTGTACAGTCCTGGTATTTTTTTTATCAGGTAAGTTTGAAAGTCTTCTATTTCATTGAAAATTCATCCTTTTCCCCCTAAAAGAAGATGCTGAAATTTGAAGAGTAATTGATTCGAAGTTGGAATTCAAACTTCTTTGCCCTTGATCCTTTAATATTCAGGCTAATAAATCCTTCAAAATCTTGATTGTGGTTCCCTGTTAGTTAAAATGCTTCTTTTTTTGGTGGTTAGTAGAATTTTTTTTCTTTTAGCTTAGAATTTGGAAATTTGGCTACATTATTCCTTGGAGTTTTTTAGGGAGAATCTCTGAAGGTGATCAATATATTCCTTCAAGGATGATTTTATACTCCCGTTCTGGGATATTAAGGCACTTTTCCATGATAATTCCTTATGTGGTGCCACTTCATGTAGTGGCATTTTCCAGGCTCTTTTTCTGATGATGGTTTTCAGGTAGACTAATAATTTATAAACTATCTCTTCTGGATCTATTTTCCAGGTCACTATTTCTTCCTAAGAGGTATTTTACATTTTCTTCTATTTTTTGAGCCCTTTTGTTTCATTTGATGGAATCTTAGAAAATAAAAATGTCTTTAGTTTACATTTATCCAATTCTAATTTTTATGTTTTTGTTTTCTTCAGTTAGCTTTTGGTGTTTCTTTTTCCAACTAGTTAATTTTACTTTTGGAGGAGTTCGTTTCTTTTTCCATTTGGCCAGATCTTACTTTCTGAAGTTATGGTTTTCTTTAGTCAACTTTTCATAACTCTCCTGTGTGTCTGTCATTAATTTCTCCAATTTTCTTCTTCCTCTCTTCTTTGGTTTCTAAAATCCTTTTTGAATGCTTTCATGAGGTCCTTTTGGATTTGAGACAAATTCCAAAACTCCCTTGAGGCCTCACATGTAGGAGTTTTGTCACTGCTTTCCTGTTCTGAGATAAGTGTTTTTATCATTTCTATCAGAATAGTGGCTTTTTATGGTAAGTACTTTTATGGGGAGAGGGTTGTTGCTATGGGGATTTGGGGGATGTTTTTTGTTCATTTTGCTAATTGATCTGTACTCCTGGGGTTAAGAAAGAACAGGCCCAAGATTTTTATACTTTGACTGGGGGTCTGGTCCTTTATGGCACTTCAAGTTCTAGTTGTTTTTTCACTTACTTTAGGGTAGTCCAACCAAGTCCCGTCCCCCCCCATGCATCAGCTTTCTTAGGTCTTGAATTTTGTTTTCTTACCTGGGGTTGGGACCCTCATTGCTAGTCTGCTACACCACTGTCTGCTGAACCTGTACCTAAGATTCTCTATACCTAAGTACTTCCCACTGGCTTTCCAGATCTCTCACCTATGGTGTGTTATACTCCTTCTTTACTCATGTGAGACAGAACTTTTACTGAAGCTTCTCCATGATATCTGAGTTAAAAACTTGTTTTACTTTTTTATTGTGAGTTCTGTCACTTAAGGTCTCCTTATGGGGCTTCATTTAAAGTTGTTTCTGGAAAATTTTCTGGAATTTCCTCACTTCATTGTGCCATCTTGGATCTATCCCCAGAGGTCCTTATCCATATTACTTTTTGAAAATTTCCAGGAAGAATATTTTCTTTCATGAACTATTTTGTTTCATTTCTTCATTTAATTTTTCATGTTCTGCATTCATTTATGATAGAACTCTACTCAATGGATATAAAGAGAACTTTGGAGATGGCTTTTCTTAAAAGAAAAAAAGAGCAAGTATATCACATATATCAGTATCTCTATCACAACCCATACTTAGGCGGAAGCCTATCATTATCAAATGGTACTCTTATTGCATAATTATCTGATGAAGGATGAAACATTTTCTTTGGTAGACAGGTAGGAATGTAGACAAATCAGCAACCAATTTATATCTAATAACTGCATGTTGCTGTTCCAAGTCTTATGGTGAGTATGGGGTAAGAAAAAAGGAAGAAGTGGAAACCTGGCTAGTGGAAGAATTGATTGAAAAAGGGACAATGAGTCTGAAAAATGCTACATTTGGAGTCATCCATCTTAATTTTCTATATTAGTCAGCGTATATTCTGCATTTTTTAAAGTTACATTTCTTCTGATTGATTAGAGACTGAAAATGTAGTGTCCTTTATTATAGAGGTAAAAATTAGGAGATGTTGTTTGTTGTTGTTTATTGTTGTTGGTACAATCACACCAGGAGGATGATGTCTCTACTTGCAAATGTTTCATTTTCTCTTCCATGTTCATCACAGTAGAGTGACAAAACAGAATGGATGATTGGTAATGGATATAAATGCAGTGGGAGACTTTGGTTTTGGTTTGTTTTGGTTTGTTTTTAAGTTAGGTTGTTTTCAGTTTTCATTGTATCTGATGCCATTCAGTAATTAAAGGCAAAATATGACTTAGTTTGCCTTAAAAAATAAATTAGGAGGGGAAGACTCTCATATTTACAGTAATAATTGCTATTTACCCTATCTGAATTATCATATCCCAAAATATGAGCAAGTGAGGTTTGGTCAGTCAGTGAGAGCCCCAGTAATTTGGGTTTAAAGGTGACTGCCTAAGTAACTCCATTTCAGTCTTAATGGGCTTTCTCAAAATCTGAATTTACAGATCTATATTTCAAGAAATAATAAATGATTACTATACATGACAAAATGAATTAATTATCCCATGTTAATAAAAAGATAAAATAAATAAGTAGGGACAAATACAGTTTCCCAAATCCCCAAATATCTTTCAAAGTAAAAGGAATCATAATATATTCCTTTGGACAGAGAACCCACATATAAGTGTATGACTTCCCAACAGACTGAGGGAAAAGAGAAAAAGGAGAACTAGGGAGAAGAGTAAGAGGAGGAATAAGAGAAGTGAAATAGATATGGATACAGAATTTAAGAGAATGTAGTTTGTGGTTAGAGAAAGATTGTAGTCAATGTATGTTCAGCACCTATTTTGTGCAAGCATTATGCTTTAGGCTTTGTAGGAAAGGCAAAGATGACTAACCTCAATCTTCAACCTCCAGGAATCTTACAATTTACTTTCTTTTAATTATCTTTTTTTTAATCTTTTCAAACTTTTATATAGGGTATCCCTTTAATAGTCTGGGAAAGGCTAAACACACTTTTTTTTTCCTTTTTCACATTGAAGAAAATGCTATAGTTCACTTAAGGATTAGTGAATAAACACAAATGAATTTGTATAGACATGTGTATGCATGTATTTTTATGTTTATATATATATATATATATATATATACACATAGATGCTAATATGATGTGTTTGCATAAAATGTGTGTGTCTATTTATTTTTATATCCAATTTAACAGACACAATGAAACCCATCCTTAGCCTATACTTTTATGTTGTCCTCATATATTTATTGGAATAATCACATTGTTCTGTCTCAAGTTTTTTTAACACTCTAATCCATTTTAAATTTAACTGCCAAAGTGATTTGGCACATCATGTAGTCCCCTACTTAACAAGCTCCAAAACTTCCCTATTACCTCCAATATTAACTAGTAGACATCATCCTGAGTTCAAATCTGTCCTCAGAATTTTACTAATCTTATGAATCTGTGAAAATGACTTAACCTCCTTCAGAAGAATGGGGTTTGTTCAGAATCAGAACTACATTCTTAAATTATTTTTTTCTTTGTGTGTGTTTGTAAGATAGATAGTTATTTGTATATTTTCCCCATTAGAAATGCGAACCTCTTACCTTAGTAACTATACAATCACCATTTACTACATTTTTGTTGTCTAATGTGCTAGGAGTCACATATAGACATTTTAAGTAAATGCAAGGAAATATTCCAATTATCCAGGAGCATCTTTATTCTTGATCTTTGATATTTCAAGAAGTTTTAATCTTATTTTTATATCTCATTTTACTATTTCCTAGTCACGCTCACTGTAAAGCAAAAACCTCAAATATCAAGAGTCTGGGGAACAAACTGGATTCATGTGGGATTGAAAGGATTTGATACATACAGAGTGTGCTATACACAGATGTCTTACTGCCCTGATCTATCATTTGCTTCCTGTCCTTATAGCAGTAAAGGAGGAATGAAGTAAAGAGAAAGCAAGATTGACAAGAGAGTTGGGGAATGAGGGAAAGAAAAGGGGAGAATTGGAAAAAAGATTTTGAGAGAGTGGGGAAAGATTCTCTTGAATACCAGATTCAGATATCTCAAACTGTTTCAATTCTATAAAGGGAGGGTGTTTATAGGCTGCAAAGACCTAGAAAATTTCCCTTCAGTTTGAGATCTACAGAACAGTGAAGGACTCATTCATCTTCTGAGGCTATAGAGGACTGATTAAACTAGCACAATTATATCTATCATTCTGATTCATAAAAAGAATAGTAAGGATGGCAGACTCCCTCACTTCAGTTTAAAATACATCCCTGACTAGAATACTTGATAACAAAAAATAATTAAATTGAAGCAAAAAATAAATGTTGATAAAAATTATGTGTATGTATGTCTATGCAATAAATTTATAAAGTCTATGTAATAAACAAATAAGTTGAATTTATAGAAAACCATTTTGTAATATTATTGAGAACTATACAAAGACATCATTTTCTTGAAAACTAAAGATAAAATTATCCTGGAGACAGAAACAGTGATTAGAAAAATTCTTACAATCTTTCACAGTCCTGGAACATTATAGTTCAAAAAGGAAAACTTCAAAATAATTTAGTAAATTTATCACACCTGTATATAATTCTTGCCCTCCCTTCCTCTTTATGAGATGATGAGATTCTTGGAGGATATGATGAAATATTTTTATCTTCATATTGCTAGCACATTGCAATGTCTTTATTATCTCTTAGTTTTGTTCAATATTTCATGACGCTGTTTGGGATTTTCTTGGCAGACACTGGAGTGATTTGACATTTCCTTTGTCAACTAATTTTATAGGTGAGGAAACTGAGGTAAACAGTGTTAAAGTCATTTTTCCAGGGTCTCAAAGCTGGATAGTTTCTAAAGCCAGATTTGAACTCAGGAAGACTCATCTTCCTAACCCCAGGAACAGCATGCTACCACCTGTCCCCACCTAAACATAGCAGCTGATTAATAATGGTCTGGAGAATCAAATTGCCACTGATAGCCTAAGAATTAACATATTATTCAACATATTATAAAAATATGTATATAAAATATGCAAAAATCATTACACCAGGATGACTGAAAGAGTTTTCACTAGTTTAAGGATGTCACCACTACCTTTATTAAGTATAAAAGAACTCCTTTAGAATTGTTATCTACATTTCATTTTTTATATCCTTTCTTGTACTCCACGATTCTCAAAATATATCAGATGATGCTTAATTATACTCTATGGGGTTTCATATTTTTCCCTGGGTGGACCTTATCAAGTCTATTTGCCAGTAGAAAGTGTTGAGTTCTGCTCAGAAGTCAATGGCATTCTTTCATTTTGAATACTCTCCTGCCATCTAGAGGAAAAATATGATATTGATTCAGACAAGGAAACAAAAAATGCAAAATAAAAAGGCATTGGGAAAGAGAACATGATTGATTTTATTTGATATATTACAACTGAAGAAGATATGAGTGTAAAAGGTACATAGATAACATTGTCCTTGAATGAACTATTTCCCAATGTCTATAGATTTAATTGATAAGCCTTCTGAATAGTTAGAAACTGACAGAACATGAAATTATTTTCATATTTAACATGAATACAACTTATTTCATATGTTGGGGAGATGCCTACCACTATTACTAATCCCCACCTAGGGTCATTATCAAAAGGATGTTTTTAAATGCAGCAACATGCACCACTAATATCAGAGTCAACAAGATTATGTCCTTTTATGTTCAAGATCATAAATTTACAAAAAGCCAGCTTATACTTCTGTTCTTCTTGTGGTTAGGAGATCTGGATGCAAGTCCTTATTTAACCTCTTAGAAAATAAATAACCAAGGTAAAGTCAGTCAGTCAATAATCATTTACTTAGCATCCATTATACAACAGCTACATTTTACGAGCAAATTTTTTTAAAATTAAAATTACTGATCTTAAAGAGTTTGACATCTAATAAAAGACAACACAAAGGATAAAACTAAAAGGAGGATGCAGGGATAGGCACCCAATGGGGAACATGATGGAGAAATCCAAAAAAGTTAAACTGAAGGTTTCAGAAGGAGCTCTTTATTTTGCATTAAGAGGGATGCAAGGATTCCATACTGCTTAAAAGTGAATACTAACACTGATGGAATCTTGTATCAGTTTTCTCATGTGTTTCATGGGTAAAATATTTATTTATTTATATATTCATTCATTCATTCATTCATTCATTTATTCATTCATTTGTTTGTATTTGTTTATTTATTTGTTCATTTACTTAGTTGTTTGTTTATTTATTGTTCTAATTTCATTCAATGGTAGTTTCCAACACCCATCCAGTTGTGAGTTTATAAGTTCAATGTTTCTACCATCCTCCCTTCCCATAGTGACAAGCAATCAACAAAAGTTGTACATGTACAGTTGTATTTAGCATAGGTCTGTATTAGATATGTTGTTAAAGAAGCAGAACTAAAGGGAAAATTAAGTAAGAAAGAATAAAATAACAGAAGTTTTAAATAGTGAACATAATGTTTTGCTATACCTTCAGACTCACTAGATTTTTTTTTCCTTTGGATGAATGTAGATAATAGTTTCCATAACAGATCTCCCAAAGTTACTCTTTGTCACTGAACTACTGAGAGGAATTTCATCCATCACAGGTGATCAACTCACAATATTGTTGTTAATGTGGACAATGGTCTCTTGATTTTGTTCCCTTCACTGAGCATCAGTTCATGAAAGTCTTTCCATGCTTCTCTAAAATCCAGTTACTCATAATTTCTTACAGAATAATAATACTCCATAACATTACTATTACTTCTTCAGCGACTCCCCAAATGATGAGCATTCTCTCAATTTCCAATTCTTTGCCACTATAAAAACAGCTCTACAATTTTTTTTTAGATGAGGAATGCTCCCATTTTTTATAATCTCTTTGGGATATAGACCTAGTAGTGATATTGCTGGATCAAAGAGTTTTCACAGTTTTATTGCCCTTTGGCCATATTTGCAAATGTTTGCATCAGTTAACAACTCTACCAACAATGCATTAGTGTCACAATTACCCCACATCCTCTCCAAGATGTAACATTTTTTCTTTGTTGTCATCTTAGCCAATCTGATAGATATGAGCTGGTACCATAGAGTTGCTTTAATTTGAATTTCTCTAATCAATAATGTAATTTGAAGGTAAAATAATTCTTACATTAGTTATATTGGAGTTGTTGTGAGTTAAGAAGTTTGTAAAACTTCAAGTATTCCTGAAATGAACAATAATTTGGCATGCACCATTTAGTCCATGGGTGGAAAAAGAATGGAGGCTGATTTAAGTATTATGATATGTGGAGTTAGAAGAACTAAGTACAAAGTTGCATATTGCCTAGTGTTCTAGTTAAATAGAAAGATAATTATACACAAAAATTCTCAAGCTAATAATTTATTCCATCTATATTGTTATTGCTTGTAATGATATGCATCATATACCATCTATACCTGAAAATCTTGTGCAACCACATGGATAAAATATGAGTACAATGTAGCATATGTAATTTAATATATAATAAATGTTAATTATTTTATACTCTTTTAATGTTATCATTTTACGTTATAGTTTCTTATACTATATTGTTATAAATAGAATATATAAAACATTTTAATATATAACAAAATATAACAAATATAATTAAATTAAAGAAGATGCACCAATAAAATGAGCCAGTTCTTTTATGACCATCAAGTCAGTCATTAGGTAATTTCAATTTTTTCTTGAACTGTTTTATTCTTTTCTTTGATAGAACAAATAAATTTTGATTCAATTACTTCAGAAAAGATCTACAATCTTCTGAATTGTAAATCTAAATATAGTGAAATCCTTCTTTTTCAACATGATATGACAATGAGTTACTGCCTATATTCTATGAAGAATTCTATATAGATGGTAGCCACAGAAGATTTATGCAGACAAAAGATAAAGGCCAGAATAATTTTGGAAACCCTCCAGCAGTCAGCTTCTAGTGAATTTTCATAATATCAATATATTATTCCCTGTCCTAACCTCCCTAACATTTTCTGTACCATCAGGTTTTTCCTAGGTCAGTTAATGTTTCTTCCCTTAAGAACTCTGGACCTACCATTACCTTTCATTTCTTCAACATTTTGTTTCAATTTAAGATCCAAATTAAGAACTACTACTTGAAAATGAATTGTGACTTAATCCTCATAGATTTTGCATATATATATCACCTGTCTCAAGACATTGCCTAAGAGAAATCTAACAATACATCATACATAAAATATCAATTTTAAGTGAATCTGAATGTGTAGTTCCTTCTCAGCAAAGGGGATGATGAGAAAGAGAAGGACAGAATGAAGGATAATAGAAGACAGGAGAGATAGTGGATAGACAGAATCCCTTGAACTTTGGAGGCTTGGAATTGGAAGTGGAATGAATAGGAGTTAGTGTAGGATAACTATTTAACTCAATATAATCATGACCAATTTGAGTTTTGTCTGACTCACTGATCTGTTTGGGGAGTGGCTTGCTTGACTAGAATTTGACACACAAAACCAGGGAATACTATGAATTTATCAGTTCTGTATTTCTTCCCTCTCTGCCTTATTATTTATTATCACTTACCTTTAAATGTTATACTGGATAATTTAATACTGTATTTGGTCTCCAGAGAAAGATATGCTTATTTTTTTCATTGTATTCTGAGGGAATGCATACTTTAAATTAATAGACTACACAATGTAGCAAAGGACAAAGTAGAATGTTTAGTTAAATAGCCCCACATTTACCCTTAAATATATTGAAGCACTCTCCTGTTGGATAAACAGAGGACTTCCGGATCATTAGACATTCAGATTTTTTTTAACATCCAGATCAATTGAATATAAGAATGTATTGCATCTTTGGATTTCAGAAGAGATTAAAGGATCTTATATAACTTAAGACTCATTATAAGTTTGGATTATTATTTAGTATGAATGTCAGAGAATACTAGTTAATTAATGAAAGAGCCTAGTTTACATAATAGGCTATAAAGAGAGGCAATATGATATAGTGGATAGATAACTGGACTTAAAAGAAGTAATACATGAGGGCGGCTACATGCCACAGTGGATAAAGCACCGGCCCTGGAGTCAGGAGTACCTGGGTTCAAATCTGGTCTCAGACACTTAATAATAACCTAGCCGTGTGGCCTTGGGCAAGCCACTTAACTCCATCTGCCTTGCAAAAAAAAAAATTAAAAAAAAAGAAGTAATGCATGGTTTCAAGGCCTACCTTTTACACATATTTCATTGTGCCCCGGGACAAGGCATTTAACTTCAGATTAAACTCCATTAAGAGATTGCCCAGTTCCTAACATTTTCCCTAATTAACATAATGTAGCAGTACTAACTTTCTTGTAAAACAATGGAGTCTACATGCAATGATGATAATAATAATAACTTTCATTCATTGAGAGTAATTATAGGTCAGTGAAAGAAGCTCCAAAATGGGATTCAGATTTAAATGCAGTCTCTCTACCATTTGCTGCCTATACCATATTAGACAATTCACTTAGCAAACCAGGGTTGGCCTATGACCTAATATTCTAGTATTTAGAAAGTAATCAAATATCTCTTTCAAAATTTGAGATATGCTTTACATGTATAAATTCACTTTATTCTCATAGCAACCTTGTGAGGAAGAAGCTCTAATTTTCTCCTTTTACAAATAAGGAAATTGAGTGAGAGGTTTATCCACTTCACCAGATGCTACGTCTCAGAGGAAGGATTTGATCTCAGATCTTCCTTAGTCCAGAAATGTATTTACTGTACCAATAGAAGCTTATAGTAGGAAGAATGATACATACAAACATACACACACACACACACACACACACACACACACACACACACACATATACACATATATATATCAACCAACTTCAGGCTTTTATAACTAGTTGTTCCTACTCATTTATCTCCCTTCTCTATTCATATATATATATATATATATATATATATATATATATATATATATATATATATAAAACATACCTAGGAGTACCTAGTTATAGGTATTAAACAATCAATCAATAAACAACATTTGCTGAATATTAAAGGAAAATTTAATGGGAGAAAGATAAATTTATCTTGACCAAGAAGCATAAATTGAATGTCAAGAAAAAATAATCTTTTTGAAGGAGAGCAACCAAGTCATAAGGAATAGGCAAGAAAAGCAATAATGCAAGAAAAGATAGGATGTGTTTAGGGGTTCATTATTAATCTGGGTTGGTTCAGGTGTAAAACTGATGAGAGACAGTGTATCAAAAACACATCTTAATTAGGAAAATTTTTCAAAGAGTCTTCAAAGCTAAATTAAAGAGAATAATCCTTATTTATTAGGTCAAGGAGATCCCTTGAAGACTTTTGAGCATCTGAATGATATAATCAAAATTAATATCACAGAAAAAAAAAGATTTAGAGGCAGGGGAGTGAAAGTAAGGAGAAATAAAAGAAGAGAAAATAGTAATCTAGGTGTGATATAAAGGTTTGAATTTATAATTATGGCAGATGTTCTCTTTTGTCTTCACTGATTGATATAAGATGATATTAAATTTGTGTATTCTTATTAAAAAAAACATCTTTCTCTAATAAAGAGAAAGAAACTTCTTTTTGTTTTTTAGTTTTTTGCAAGGCAAATGGTTTAAGTGGCTTGCCCAAGGCCACACGGCTAGGTAATTATTAAGTGTCTGAGACCAGATTTGAACCCAGGTACTCCTGACTCCAAGGCCACTGAAACTGTGCCAACTAGCTCCCCCCACTGCTCTACCTAGCTGCCCCAGAAACGTATTTCAAAAGAATGTATTGCAATTGTTTCTGAAGTTACCACTACAAGAAGAATTTGATATATTTCAGAGTTTTTAATATAGATAGATAGATACAGATATAGATATGTATGTATGTACAATGATAGTCTATGTGGTATTCTGATAAGTGATCAAATAACCATCATTAGAAGATCTTTAGTAAATAGAAATTCACTATTAATCAACCAACATTCATTTATGAAACATTCACTATATGGAAGTAGATGGCACTCACATTGTTACCTCTTCAGTTCAGGCTTTTATAACTAGTTGCTTCTACTCATTTATCTCCCTTCTCTATTCTTTTGTCACAGATGTTTTTTTATTTTAAATTCATTTATTTTCATCTACATGTACATGAATATTTTTTAAATAATGAAATTTGCCACCACCCTCCCTTCCTTCCCAACCCACCCCTCCCCTCAGTGGCCAAGAGTCAGGATAACATTTTACATACATACATTGTACATACATATTTGACAAATATGTTTACAAATTAGTAGTTTTCGGTATGAGGAATTAGGATTAAGGGAAAGAGATACATAAGAGATTCAGTCGGGAGTTTTTTTGTCTGTTTTGTTTGTTTTGTTTTTCTTATTCTGGATGGGTATAATATAGTCCATAGTCAGTCAGTCAAATAGAGTTGTCCTACCTCTCTTGACTGATGAGAGGAGCTAGTTTCATTAAGGTTGCTCATTTCACAATGTTGTTGATGTGTACATTGTTCTTTTAGTTATACTCCCTTTGCTCAGCATCAGATCCCATAAGTCATTCCCTGCTTCTCTAGAGTATGACCATTTATTGTTTCTTATAGAACAATTGTATTCCATACCATAATTTGTTTAGCCATTCCCCAATTGATGTTCATCCCCTCAATTTCCAAATCTTTACCACTAAAAAAGAGCTGCTATGAATATTTTGGAACAAGTAGAACTTCCCTACCCCCTTTAATAAATTTTTCTAGATATTGACCCAAAATTGGAATTGTTCTTTAGACATAGTTTCATATTGCTTTCCAGAATGGTTGGATCACTTCAGAAGTCCACCAGCAGTGTATGAATATTCCAGTCTTCCCACAAACTTTCCAATATATTCCATAGATCTTACACAGATCTTTCTCATCTTGGCCAATCTAATAGGTGTGAGATGATAACTCACTATTGTTTTAATTTGAGTTTCTCTAATCAATAATGATTTGGAGCATTTCTTGATATGATTTAGGTTTAATTTCTTCATTTTAAAACTTCCTATCCTTTGACCATTTATCAATTGGGAAATAACTTGTGACCTGATAAATTTGATGCAATTTTGTTCATATTTTAGATATGAGACATTAATCATAACTCCTAGTTGTGAACATTGTTTCCCAGCTTTCTCCTTTTTTTTCTAATTTTGGCAGCATTGATTTAATCAGTGTAAAAACTTTTTAATTTAATATTGTCAAAATCATCCATTTTACAGTTTATAATATGTTCTGATTATTGTTCAGTCATAAATTTTTTCTCCTTTACAATAGATCTAATAGATAATTTCTTGGTTTATTGATTTATCTATGGCATTGCTCTCTAGGTCTAAATCTTGTACTCATTTGCACCTTATTTTAGTAAAGGGTGTGAGATGTGAATCCAAGCCTAGTTTTTGTCATACTCTGTTTTCACAACAATAGTTAGGTCTTATCACAGAAGCAGTCTTTCGGTTTGTCAAATAATACATTGCAGTAATCATTTACTGAGATTTCTTTTGAACCTATCCTACTCCACGGATCTATTACTCTATTTAACCAGTACCAGGCAATTTTTATGACTGCTACTATATTGTATAGTTTTAGATCTGGAAGAGCTAGGCCACCTTCCTTTACATTTTTTTTAACAATTCCCTTGCTATTCTTACCTTTTTGTTGTTCCAGATGAATTTTGTTACTACTTTTTTCTAGCTAGGTAAAGTAGTTCTTTGGGAGTTTTGTATGGCACTGAATAAGTAACTTAATGTGGGTAGAATTGCCTTTTTATTATGTTAGCTCAACCTAACCATGAGCATTTGACATTTTCCAAATATTTAGTTCTCTGTATTTGGGTAAGAACTGCTTTATAATTGTGTTCATACAGTTTATGGGTTTGGCATGGGAAGCAGATTATCAAATATTTAATGTTGACTCTAGTTTTTTTTAATGGATTTCTCTTTCTATCTTTTGCTCTTGGGCTTTGTTGTTCATATATATGGTACATAATGATGATTTATGTAGGTTTATTTCATATCCTGCTACTTTGCAGAATTTGTTAATTGTTTCAAGGAGTTTTTTATATGATTTTCTCTAATTGTCTAGGTATATCATCATATCATTGGCAAAGAATGAAAATTTTGCTTTCTTATTGACAATTTTGATTTTTTCAATTTCTTTTTTTTTATTGCTAATGCTAGAATTTTCTAATGCTATATCTAATAGTAATGGTGATAATGGGAAAATTTATTTCACCACCGATCCTTTTGAAAATGCTCCAATTTTATTCCCATTGTATATAATATTTGTTGATGCTTTTAGATAGATATTCTTTATTATTTTAAGGAACACTCAATTCATCCCTAAACTTTCTAGTGTTTTTAAGAGGAATGGTTGTTGTATTTTATCAAAAGCTTATTTTATCATCTATTGAGATAATCATATCATTTCTATTGGACTTGCTATTGATGTGTTCAATTATGTTGAGTGTTTTCCTAATGTTGAACCATCCTTGCCTACCTGGTATAAATCTGACCTGATCGTGGTATATTATCCTAACAATAACTTGCACTGTAGTCTCATTGCTAAAATTTTATTTAGGAGATTGGTCTATAATTTTCTTTTTTTTTTTTAGATATTTTTTTCAAGGCAATGGGGTTAAGTGGCTTGCCCAAGGCCACACGGCTAGGTAATTATTAAGCATCTGAGATTGGATTTGAACCCAGGTACTCCTGACTCCAAGGCCAGTGCTCTATCCACTGCTCCACCTAGCTTCCCCAGTCTATAATTTTCTTTGTCTGTTTTGGTTCTTCCTGGTTTAGGTATCAGCAACATTGTTGGTGTCATAAAAGGAGTTAGTAGAATTCCTTCCTTTCCTATTTTTTTAAATAATTTATGTAGAATAGGAATTAATTGCTCTTTAAATATTTGATAGTACAACTATTCTTTAAATAAATCATTACATCTTCTTGCCTGTTGAACTAAGCATATTTTTTTCTAGCTGACATCCATGGCCCTTTTTTAAATCTACAGGGCATTGCTCAGCCAAGATGGTGGAGAGAAGACAGGCACAGTCCAAAAGTCTCCTGATCTACCCTCATAAATAATATGAAACAAAGTTCTTAACAGAAACCCAATGGACAAAACCCAGAAAGAAAAGTCATGAGAAGAACATCCACCTCAGGATTTGTCTTTGGCAATCCTGGGTGAGTCTGGGCCCAGAGGGCGGTACTGTGAGAGCCTGAGAACATGTATTAGCTGTGGATTAGCCTGATTTGCTGCAGGGCTAGAGTCCAGGAACCTAAGGGCCAGAAAACCCCACCTACTTGATCAGCAACAGGGCTGGATCCTGGTCAACCCTGGGGGCTTGGGTCAATGCAGGAGCAGAGGAATTGGTAGTAGCACTGACCCTCTGCAGCTTGCCAGCAGGGCTAGAGGGAGAGTTCTAATGCAGTGTGGGAGAACTGCAGACATTGATCCCTGGGCTCCTCTGGTCTGGAGAAACTTAGAGTCCATACCAACATCTTAGCTGAAGCACCTTCCCAGAACAAACAAAATTACAGACTACTTCTGCCCCCAGG
Organism: Macrotis lagotis; assembly: GCF_037893015.1. Taxonomy (NCBI): domain Eukaryota; kingdom Metazoa; phylum Chordata; class Mammalia; order Peramelemorphia; family Peramelidae; genus Macrotis; species Macrotis lagotis. The sequence continues at coordinate 135,536,378 of NC_133663.1, read as the reverse complement.
TGCAGGTGTGGGAGCAGCAGAACTATCTCAGCGGACTATAGGGAGAGTGAATACCTCAAACCAGGGTACAGACCATCATTGATCGAAGACAAAAATATTTAACAGCTTCAACCACTCCCTCTAGGCCAAGGGAGAGGACCTCAATCAAGGTCACAGACACTCCAGAGAAAGCAAACCAGAACCTCCTACTGGCCAGCTGGAGATATTACACTCAGTGAGTAAAGCCTCTAGGGATTCCAAGACCAAACCTCTGTGAACCAGCCCCTCCCCCAACACAAGGTCTTAGTAAAATGAAGAAAAGCCAGTGGAAAGAGGGTCCATAAAATAATTCTTAGAAGGAAAGAACCTAACTCATAAATACCCAAAACTTCTGAGGAGAATATGATCTGATATCCAGCACAGAAAGACCTCCTGGAAGAAATAAGGATGGACTTTAAAAATCAATTATGAAATTTGGGAAAAGAAATCCAAGAGAAGATTAACGTCTTGCATCAAGAAAACAAATCACTGTAAAATACAATTGGACAAATGCAAAAGGAAAATAATTCGCTCAAAACCTCAGTTCGCCAAATGGAAAACTCTCAAAAATAGAATTGAACAATTGGAAAAGGAGTTGCAAAAGTTAAATGAAGAAACTTCTATAAAAAAAAAAGAATGGAGTGGAAACTAATAATATCATGAGACAGCAAGAGCCTGTAAAACAAAACCAAAAAAGTAGAAAAAATAGAAAAAATGTAAAATAACTCATCATCAAAATCATTGACCTCAATAACAGATTGAGAAGGGATAACCTGAGAATTATAGGTCTTCCTGAAAACATTGAAGAGGAAAAAAAAGCATAGACTTAATATTACAGGATTTAGAGATGGAATATTGCCCTGATATCATGGAACCACAGGGCATAATAGTTATTGAAAGAATATATCACTCCCCTCTGGAAAGAGATCATAAAATAAAAACACCAAGGAATGTTGTGGCCAAATTCCAGAACTATCAGATAGAAGAGAAAATCCTGCAAGCAGACAGAAAGAAATACTTTAAATACCAAGGAACCACAGTAAGGTTTACACAAGACCTGGCTGCCTCAATATTAAGAGATTGAAGGGACTGGAACAAGATATTCCAAAAAGTAAGGGTGTTTGGAATGCAGCCAAGCATCCACTATATGGCAAAGCTAAGTTTTCTCTTTTAGGGTAAAAGATGGACATTTAATGGTATGGAAGACTTCCAAAATTTCCTGATTAAAAAAAACAAGAGCTAAACAGAAAATTTGGACATAAAACATGAGGTTCAAGAGACACATGAAAAGGGAAAAAAAGGACAGGTAAAGAAAAAAACTGCTATCTTAGATGAAACTTGCTTTATCCCAATATGGGAAAAGGATTCTCATAACTCTTGAGAATTGTAACTCTATCAGAGAGAATATACTTAGCCAGAAGTGATGGACACTCATGACTTATCCATGAAACTGCTACCCAATGGGATAAAACTGGCAATATCCCTACTTGGGAGAAAGACTCTAATAACTCTCAAGAATTGTAACCCTATTAGAGAGAATATACTTAGCTAGTAGTGATGGATACACAGGAGTATCTATTACTCAAATAGAATGATTTAAGAACACTTCATTAAAAAGGGGGATAGGAAGGAGACAGGAGGAGGGACTGGATTGAATGGGGTAAATCTCATTACATTAAGAGGTACAAAAGAACTCTTAGAGGGGAAGAAGAGAGGAGATGAGAAACACCTGAATCTTCCTCTCATCAGACTTGGCTTAAAGTTAACTTACACACACGCTCAGTTAACTTAAAAAAAACAGCTTACATTTTAAGCTTTAAAAGGGAAAAGGGGGATGGTTAATGGAGACAATGGGGGAGAGAAAAAGGGGAACTAACAGAAGAAAGAGAAGGGGAAAGGGAAAAAAGGGAAAGGAGAAAGAAAGGGGCAGGGGTGAAAATAGGAGGACAAGCACACTGATGGGGCAGTATTTAGAAATAAAATACTGGGGAATATAGATAAAGGGGGGAAAGGGAAAAATCCAAACAGAGGGAAGATAGCATGGAGGGCAATAAAGAGTTTGTAATTATAATTTTGAATGTGAATGGGATGAACTCTCCCTTAAAATATAAACAGATAGCAGAGTGGATTAAAAACCAGAATCTTACAATATGCTGCTTACAAGATACTCATCTGAAGCAGAGAGATACATATAGTGTAAAGGTATAAGGTTAGAACAAAATATATTTTGCTTCAGCTGAAGTGAAAAAAGTAGTCCTTATCTCAGACAAAGCAGCTGCAAAAATAGATAGCATTAAAAGAGATAAGGAAGGAAATTATATCCTCCTAAATGGTACCATAGACAATAAAGTGATTTCAATACTGAATATGTATACACCCAGTGGGATAGCATCCAAATTCTTTGAGGTGAAGCTGAAAAATCTACAGGAGGAGATAGATAGCAAAACTCTACTAGTGGGAGACTTCAACCTTCTGCTCTCAGATTTAGATAAATTGAATCATAAAATAAACAAGAAATAATTTAAGGAAGTAAATAGATTGTTTAGAAAACCTAGACATGATAGACTTATGAAATAAATTGAATGGGGATAGAAAGGATTATACCGTTTTTCTTCAGTACATGGAACTTACACAAAAACTAACCACATACTAGGGCATAAAAACCTAATAATAAATTGTAAAAAGGCAGAAAGAGTGAATACATCTTTCTCAGATCATAATGCAATAAAAATCTTATGCAATATTGGGCTGGGAAGATATAGATCCAGAACATTGGAAACTGAATAACCTCATTTTAAAGAATGAGTGGATCAAACAACGAATTGTAGGAAGGATTAATTATTTTATCAATAATGACAATAATGACACAACATACCAAAACCTATGGGATTCACTCAAAGCAGCTGTCAGGGGATATAGTATATCTTTAAATGCTTACATGAGTAAATTAGACATAGAAGAACTCAATGAACTAAATATGCAACTAAAATAATTAAAGAAAGAACAAATTAAACGCCCCCAATTAAATACCAAATTAGAAATTCTAAAAATTAAAGGAGAAATTAATAAAATTGAAAGCAAAACACTATTGAATTAATAAATAAAACCAAGAGTTGGTTTTATGAAAAAACAATGAAATTTATAAACCTCTAATCAATTTGATTTAACAAAAAGGAAGAAGAAAACTAAATTGCTAGTATCATAAATGAGAAAGGGGTTTCACCACCTGTGAGGAGGCAATTAAAGTAATAATTTGGATATATTTTGTGCAACTCTTGCCAATAAAGTTTACATTCTAAAGAAATGGACAAATATTTATAAAAATATAAGTTGCCCTATTTAAATGAAGAATAAATTAAATACCTAAATAACCCTATCTTAGAAAATGAAATTCAACAAGCGATCATTGAACTCCCAAAGAAAAATCTCCAGGACTTGATGGATTCACAAGTGAATTCTACCAAACATTTAAAGAAAAATTGGTTCCAATTCTATATGAACTCTTTGGAAATATAGGGGAAGATGGAACTCTGCCTAACTCTTTCTGTGACACCAATATGGTGCTGATACAGAGAAAAGCAAATTATTGACCAATCTCCTTGATGAATATAGATGCAAAAATCTTAAATAAAATCTTAGCAAAATGACTACATCATGTTATTACTAGGATAATACGTAATGATGAAGTCCAATTTATCCCAAGAATGAACTGTTGGTTCCAGTTAGGAAAACTGTTAGTATAATTAAATGTATCAGCAATAAACATAGTAGAAATTATATGATCATATCAATAGATGCTCAAAAAGCTTTTGACAAAATATAACATCCATTCCTACTAAAAACACTAAAGAGTGTAGGAATAAATGAACTGTTCCTTAGAATAGTAAGCAGTATCTATCTGAAACCATCAACAACATTATATTCAATGGGGAGAGGCTAGAGGCTTTCCCAATAAGATCAGGGGTGAAATAAAGATGACCATTATCACCACTGCTATTCAATATTGTGTAAGAAATGTTAGTTTCAGCAATAAGAGAAGAAAAAAATTGAAGGAATTAGAATTGGGAAAGAAGAGACAAAACTCTCACTCTTTGCAGATGACATGATGGTATACCTAGAGAATCATAAGAAATCATCCAAATAACTACCAGAAACAATTAGCAAGTTTAGCAAAGTTGCAGGATATAAAATAAACCCCCATAAATCCTCAATATATACATACATACATACATACATATATATATATATATATATATATGTATGTATATATATGTATAGCAAGATACAGCAGGAAGAGCTAGAAAGAGAAATCCAATTCAAAGTAACCTCAGACAGTATAAAATAACTGGGAGTCTATTTGCCAATGCAGACTCAGAAACTTTTTAAAAAAAACAATTACAAAACACTTCTCACACAAATAAATCAGATTTACATAACTGGGCAAACATCAACTGCTTATGAATAGGTTGATCTAATACAATAAAAATGACAATTCAATCAAAACTAAGCTACCTGTTTAGTGCCCTACCAATCAAAATTCCAAAAAATTGCTTTAATGAGTTAGGCAAAGTTGCAATTTCCAGGGATTCAAAGAAAAAAGTCTGAAAGAAGGTGGCTTAGCCCTAACAGATCTAAAATTATATTAAAAAGCTTCAGTCATCAAAATTGTCTGGTATTAGCTAAGAAATAGAGTGGTAGATCAGTGGAATAGACTAGGTGCAGTAGCAGGAAATGATTATAGTAATCTGTTGTTTGATAAACACAAAGAGTCCAACTATTGGGATAAAAACTCTCTCTTCGATAAAAGCTTTTGGGAAAATTGGAAGTTAGTATGGAAGAAAATTAGATTAGACCAACACCTCATACTTTATACAAGATAAGATCAAAATGGTTACAGAATTTAGACATAAAAATATATTATAAGCAAACTAAAAGATTATGGATTAGTTTGCCTGTGAGATCTATGGAAATGGAAGTAGTTTATGACTAAGGAAGAGATGGAGAATATCACTAAAAACAAACTAGATGATTTTGATTACCTTAGATTCAAAAGCTCTTGCACAGACAAAACCTCTGTAACCAAGATAAAAAGAAATGTAGTAAATTGGGAAACAATCTTTACAACTAGTATTTCTGACAAAGGACTCATTTCTAAAATATATAGAGAACTGAGTCAAATTTTTTAAAAAATCAAGGCATTCTAATTATAAATGGTTAAAGGATATGCAAAGGCAATTTACAGATGAGATCAAAGTGATCCATAGTCATATAAAAATTGCTCTAAATAATTACTTATTAGAGAAATGTAAATACAACTACTGGGTCTATACCCTGAAGAGATGAGGAAAAAAGGGTAAAAACATCGCTTGTACAAAAATGTTCATAGCAACTCTGTGGTGGCAAAGCATTGGAAATCAAGTAAATATCCTTCAGTTCGTGAATGGCTTAGCAAACTGTGGTATATGTATGTCATGGAACACTATTGTTTTATTAGAAACCAGATGGGCCAGGAATTCAGGGAAGCCTGGGGGGATTTGCATGAACTGATGCTGAGCAAGATGAGCAGAACTGGAAAAAACATTGTACACCCTAACAGCAACATGGGCATGATGACAAACCTTGATGGACTTGCTCATTCCATCAGTGCAACAATCAGGATCAATTTGGGCCTGTCTGTGATGAAGAATAGCATCTGTATCCAGAAAAAGAACTGTGGAGTTTGAACAAAGACCAAGGAGTAGTACCTTCAGTTTAGGAAAAAAAAAAATTGATATGTTATTGCCTGATCTTGCTATCTCTTATATTTTTTGTTTCTTTGTTAAGGATATGATTTCTCTCTCATCACATTCAATTTGGATCAATTTATACCATGGAAACAATGTAAAGACTGCCAAATTGCCTTCTGTGGAGGACTGGAAGGAGGGAAATAAGATTAGGGGGGAGAAATTGTAAAAGTCAAAATAAATAAAATCTTTTAAAAATTAAAAAAATCTAATATCTCTTTCCTAAATTGAATGAAAATATTAAATCAACATGGCAATACATATTTATTCAGTACTTACTATTTTCTGAGCACATGTTTATGCTCTGGCAATACAAATGCAAGCTAAAAAGAAAGATAGTCCCTGCTCTCAAGTGACTTACATTATAAATGAAGATCAAAATATATAAAAGAAAGGGGGAAGAAAGAGAGAAGTTAGCCATTTGTAGTTATTTCAGAGAAAGTTCAAAAATTCAGGAACAGAAGCTAAAAAACATTGAAAGATGAAAACATTACTGGTCTTTTCACTTTCCTTAAAATTGAGTTTCTAGAATCAAACAGGAAGGAGTCCCAGGCAGAGTAACATCTAAAGTGCAAATGTTGGAATGACTAGGTGGCACAGTGTCAGGAGGACATGAGTTCAAATCTGATCTTAGACACTTAATAATTACCTACCTGTGTGGCCTTGGGCAACCCCCTTAACCCCATTGTCTGGCAAAAATTAAAGTGAGAAGGTCAGGACCAGGATAAACTTTCAGAGAGAGAAAGATTCAGGTGAAACAATTTGAGTCCAGAACAGAACCTGAACAAGAAGGCAGAAAAGGTTGACCTGAGTATTTTCCTTAAAAATGGAGGTACTAGTTCTAATTTATGAATCAGAGGAAGAGAATGCAAAGGCAAGGTTGTCTATCAAGGTAAGAAATATATTTGCACTTATTAAGCTTTGCTTTGTCAAAGAGATGAGAAAATATATTTATTTTTTCAAAAGTGATGTCCTTCATATGCCTTTAGAATGCTTTGATTTCTTCATCTGAAAAAATGATTATCAAATTATTTGAAGATTTATCAATTGGGGAATTTCTTCTATTTTTATAAATTTGATATATATATATATATATATAAATATATATATATATATATATATATATATATATTTGAGAAATTAGGTCTTTATCAGAAACACTTTCTATAAAGATTGTTTCCCAGATTTCTGCTTTCCTTCTAATCTTTGTTGCATTGGGGATTTTTGGGTGCAAAATCTTTTTTAATTCATTATAACCAAAATTATCTAGTTCATAGTTCATAATAATCTCTATCTCTTTTTTTGGTCATGAATTCTTCTGTTCTCCATAGATCTGAAAGGTAGAATATTCCTTTCTCTTTTATGTGGTTTATTGTGTCATCTATTTTATCTGAATCACTTTATTCATTTTGATCTTATTTTTTTCCATGCAGAGTAAGCTGTTGGTTTTCTAGTTTTTTCCCAATTGTCTTACAATTTTCCATTATTTTATCAAATAGTGAGTTCTTATCCAAAAGGCTGGGGTCATTACGTCTATCTAACATTAGCATATTACTGTCATTTGCTACCTTAACTATTCCCTTGATCTACCACTCTATTTCTTATCCAGGATCATATAGTTTTAGATTTAATATGACTAGGTCACCTTCTTTTAAGGTTTTTTTTTTCATTAATTCCTTCTATATTCTGGACCTTTTTTCATCCAGATGAATTTTTGCTATTATTGTTTCTAGCTCTATAAAATGACTTTTGGGTAGTTTTATTCATAGATTAATTTAGGTAAAATTGTTACTTTTATTATATTAATTCAACCTATGCATGAGCAACTGTTATGTTTCTGACTTTATTCATGTGAAGGGTTTTGTAATTGTTTTCATATAGTTTCTGGGTTTGTCTTGTCAGGTAGACTTCCAAGCATTTTATATTATTTACACTTATTTTAAATGGATTTTTTCCTCTCTCTTGCTAGCTGGATTTTGTTGGTAACATATAGAAATGCTGATGATTTATGTGGGTTTATTTTATATCCTGCTACTTTGCTAAAGTTGCTAATTTTTAGGTAGATTTTTAGTTAATTATCAGTGATCCTTCTCCAAATAGTGATAATTTTGTTTTGTCAATATCTATTCTAATTCCTTCATCATTTTCTTCTTGTATTGCTGTAGCTAATATTTCTAATATTACATTGAATAATAATGATAATAGACATCATTATTTCATCCCTGATTTTATTAGTAAGACTCCTAATTTATCCCCATTTATCCCAACAGAAAATGCTTATGGGTTGTATTAAATAGATGCTGCTTATCATTTTAAGGAATGCTCCTTTCATACCTGTGCTCTCTAGGAAAAGGTGCTTTATTTTGTCAAGAGCAAATAGATATCAGCTTCTAATGAAACTATCATGTGATTTCTGTTATTGTAATTTATATGGGCAATTATGTTGATAGTTTTACTAATTTTGAACCAACTCTGCATTCCAGGTATCAATCCCATCTGGTCATGGTATATAACACTTGTAATACATTACTCTAATTTCCTTGCTTACATTTTATTTGAAGTCTTACATTGATGTTCATTAGAGACAGTGGTCTCTAATTTTCTTTATTTTTTATTCCTGATTTTGTTATCAGTAACATATTTGCATCATAAAATAGTGCATGGTAGGATGCTTTCTTTACATATTTTTCAAAATAGTTGATGCAGTATTGTAATTTATTGTTGTTTAAATGTTTGGTAGAATTCCCTTGTGAACCCATCAAAGTGTAGGGATTTTTCTTAAATTTGTTTTCCAATTTCTTTTTCTAAGATGTGTTTTTGAGATGTTTTATTCCCTGATTTATTATTCTAAGTAATTGATATTTTCATAAATGTTCATCAATTTTTAGATTATCATATTATTATCATATATTTACACAAAATATTTCCTAAAGATTACCTTAATTTCTTCTTCAATGGTAGTGATTTCACTTTTTCAGTTTGATATGGGTTATTTGTTTTTCAAATTCCTTTCTTAATCAAATTAACCAATGACTTATCTATCACTGGTTTTTAATCATAAAACCTAGTTTTTAGTTTTATATAAAACTGAATAGATTTTTTTCTTCAATTTTATTACTCTCACCTTTGATTTTCAGGCTTTTCAATTTACTACTCGGTGGGAGATTTTTAATTTGTTCTATTTCTAGTTTGGATTTTAACTGCATACCCAATTCATTGATCTATTTTTTTGTTTAAGAATTTAGAGGAGTGGCAGCTAGGTGGCACAGTGGATAAAGCACCGACCCTGGAGTCAGGAGTACCTGAGTTCAAATCTGGCATCAGTCACTTAATAATTACTTAGCTGTGTGGCCTTGAGCAAGCCACTCAACCCCATTTGCCTTGCAAAAACTTAAAAAGAATTTAGAGGAATACAATTACCCCTAAGTAATACTTTGGTTTCATCCCATAAATTTTATGATGTTATCCCATTGTGGTTATCATTTTAATAAAATAATTTCTTTTATTTGTTCTTTGACCCACTCATTCATTAGTATTAGATTATTTAGTTTCCAGTTTATTTTTAATCTATTCATTGTCCTTTGTTGAAAATAATTTTACTGCGTTATGATCTGAAAAGTATACATTTAATATTTCACATTTTATTTTGATATTTTCATTCTGTAATATATGGTCAATTTTTGTGTAGGTACCATGTGGTGCTGAGAAAAAAATGTGTACTGCTTTATGTTCCCATTCAGTTTTCTCCAAAGATAAATACTATCTAGCTTTTCTAATATTCTTTTTTGCTTCCTTAGTTGTTTCTTGTATATTTTTGGCAAGATTTATTGAGTTTAAGAGCTGACATTTGAGGTCCCCCCCCCACTGCAGTATAAGTTTGTTATTTCTTACTGTAACCCTCTTAACTTCTCCAAAATGCATATATTTTTGACAGATATATTATAATGTATGGGATTAGGGAAGAAAATCAATTTGCCAATATTGGAGAGAACTTTTTTTTACTAAAAAGAGATTTTTCTATGACCTATCTTTAGACTTGCATAACAATGATCCTAAATGGGGATATTAAGCAAAAAGAAATGGAAAAGAATTCATTGTAGTTTCCTCACATGAAAAGTTAATTAATTTGTCTCATCATTTCCCTTAATAAGAATAGAATTTGGAAACCTTGGATATCCAAATATGTTGCTACCAACAAAACTCACACAGTTTAGTTCAATTTGAGTACCATGATTTTGATGAAAGGAAATAGCTTCATGTGAAATGGATCTCTTGCATTCTTCTAATGACCATTAGAACCCTAGACACAGACTTTTTAAGAAGTATAAACCTTTATACCTGAACCTTGTTAACATTCATATAAACAAAAATGTTTCTTTTCTCATCAAAAAACAATTTCTTATTTATATTTGGAGTTTGTCATTTTTTAAATTCTCTTTGTGCCAAATTTGGTGAGTAGGGAGAAGGGTAAATAGGGAAAGTGAATCAAGAATTTTAAAAATTTCTTGACAGAAGAAAGGGTAGGAGGAAGAGTTATATTAGCCTAGTCAAATTGAACACAGAGAACTGGATATTATAAACAAAACAGAAGGAAAATGTTCTATTCTTTATTACCCCAAAGATATATCTGTTCTTTATTCTTTCCCTAGGCATTAGGAAACAGGAAGACTTTGAAACATCTCTTCAAATTAAGAAATGCTAAGAAGCAAATGACTCTTGAACAGAAAGAGAATCAAGCCTTATTAGAGGATTTGAGTAGCAAAATCCTATAAATTCTTGGGAGTAGAGGACATCCTCATTACATGGACACATGACTGTATATTGCAAATCTAAGTTTGGAACAATAAGATGTTGAAAAGTCAAGTATTATAGCAGCTATCATTACATGCCAAGCAGACTACAAAAAAACAGGAGCGATAATTATTCAAATGCAAAGATAATTTCCAAGTTCAAAGACTTTATAATACCTACAGTGATATGCTAGGGAACTTCAAGGTTGATGCAAGAACTTCAGAAGTGATCTTGAAGCTCAAATAAGTAAATACATTTTATCTAATAAACCTAGAGATGTGAACAGTACTAGAAAATCCCGATTTATGAATGGTTCCAAGTTGTTTCATTCAGGACTAAAATAAATGAAAGAGTTTATCTAAATTAGGGTATGATTGAAAGTCAATAGTGTTAACTACCATACCAAAAACTATTGTTGAGCAATCAGAACACATGTTGACATTCTTCTAGCTCAGCTTTTCATGCCAGGAACTTCTAAAGACCAATCCACTGGGCAGCTGATTGCTCATCTAAGCTAAAACCATGATTTGTAGCCCAATTTTCCACCAAATCATTTTGATTGTTGATAAAAGAAAACTGGGCCATCTTGTCATCACCTTGAGGGATCATATGTGAAAGTGACTCACCAGTGATTACATGACTGCTCTTCTCATATTAAACTTATTCTTAAGTGTTCTCCATTCATCATTTTATTTGCTTTCTTTATCTATGTGATTTAAGACCTGATGTATCAGGAAGTTTTCTGTATTTAAATGCAGAGGATTTGAGTATTAAACTTTTCATTTTTAGCTATTAATTGTGTATCTTTTCCCAATTCATCCCATATCATTGAGGCTCAGTTTCCTCATCCATAAAATAAAGGAAGAGGGGGAAATAACTTGTTAGTTCATTTTCAGCTCTAAATCTATGATGCTATTATCAAACTGATGATGTTACTGATCATGAATTTTTTTCTCTCACATACTTTACATTCTTGCCTTATATTTTTGGCGTGCATTGAGATCTAATGTATTTTTTTCCTGACAACACTATAATTTTTAAGGCTAATTAATCTTTCTTTCACACTTTATAACACAGAAGACCAGGAAACATATTGAAATCATACTTATTCCTCACTGTCAATTACTGACCCTTCTTTTGCTACCATCACAACAGCTACTCTTTTTTCATAATTCCCAGAATAAGAAATACCAACTAAGTGAATACAACTAAAATCAACTAATCCCATCTCCATAAATTTTATAAATTCCAAGAATCTCCAAGCTCAAATACCGAAGTCTTCATAATGCTGTCAAACTACCCAATGTAGGTAGCAATTTTCACACTGAATTTATACTTTTTACTCCTGAAGATTATTACTAATAAAAAATAAAAAGATTATAAAAGTAACTATGCCTTTTTCCTCACTTTTCCTCCTTGTCTTGGTTCTCCCTTTGAATCCTCCAAATCTACTTAGCTAGAGACTATAGTATTGACTAAAGAGAATCGTATTGCCTATTTTGCAAAAAACTCTCCATCCATTGCATAGCTTTGATTGGAAAATACTATTGGAAAAGATGATTCTATTATTGGTCATTCATAAAGATTAATTTATTCCAAATCTTTTGACCTCTATGCCTTAGCAGCAATGTCTCTAGGTACCCAAGACAATCCCAGGAAACAGAGCACAAAGTAAACATTTTTCCGTAGAAACATACATAAGAATCCCAGATACTATTGAATTCTACTCAAACAAGGTTAGAACTGCCTCTTCTTATTTTATACATCTTTATGCAAGCAATATTAGAAAGTCTAATCTTAGATAATCTCAGGTGAAGTCTTGTTTCTTCCTTATTTTTAAATGTACAAGCAACATATTTCCAGGAAAAAAGAAAAAAAAGTCTAGTGCACTCCTTGGGGAGATAGTCTTAAGTTGGCTAGATTTCTTCATTTGTTGCTATTTATATATACAAAAAAAAGAAAATAAATGTTCTGAATTTTTATCACACATGCTGTTATCATGTCAGTTATCCAAATTTCAAAAATAGACATAGTTACACATCAAAAGCAATACATAAGTATCATCAAGCTTTGGTGGTGGGCTTTAAGTTGTTGGAAAATTTGGAATGCAAAGGAAATGGTTCAGAGAGGTACTATGGATGGATGCTTTTTTTCTAACACAGCAAAAAAATGGTACCCTGACTATTACAATTAGATGCCATAAAGCAATGTTTAAATGAAACACAAATGTGGAATTCCTGATGAAATTAGGAATACTGCAAAAATCTAGATATTCTACTCTTGAAGGTGATAGAAAATATAAAAGAAAACCTTTTAATAGAATTTATTTATCCATTAGTTATAGTATGATAAGTTTAAAATACAAATAATAAAGCAATATGTACCAGTTATATGTAAGCATTTCTTTAAAAGCATATCATATCTTGAATTCTCTAAAGATACTATATAAAAGTTGGTTTTATTGTAGGAAAGTTATATATGCATGAGTCACTGGTATTTTGTTGCCAACTTGAAAATTTGTTGTGCAGTCATTTCAAATGACAAAGAATATTGTACAATTAGCACAATACCAAAAATTCTAAAAACCCTGCAATATTTTAGATAGAATATAGTAGTAAAGACATTTAAAGTCCACAGGAAGCAAAAATACAAGAAAGAAATTAGTAACCAAATCCATGATCTTTGACATTAATACACAGGCAAACAAGGGTAACCTAATTGACAAAATGAGTTATATTGTTCAGTGAAATGTCACAAGTTTGATCTCATCAATATCATTAAGGCTTAGAGGAATGAAATTCATAATTAAGATATCATTTTTGAAGGGTGAAAGTGAAGAAGTAGAACTCTATATTAAGATATTAATCTCATATAAAGAAATCTAGGAAGTAGGGAGGGAAAACAAGTGGAGAACATTTGAATGAAGATCAAAAGAAGAACATTATCAATCAGTAGTATATACACTATATCCAAAAATTCAGCTTTTATTTCTAATATTTAAAAATACTACTATCTGTGTATTAAATATGGAAAACAAGTGTTTCTGGAAGAGATTATAATAGTTTCTATTCTTCAAATATATGATGCTCTATAATATGACAGATGATTTGAAGGTGAGGAAGTGAAAGATAACAAGCATTTTTTTAATGTTAACTTTGTGCCAAGAGCTAACCTAAGCTCTTAACAAATATTGTCACATTTTATTCTCCAGCCCTTCAAGACAAGTGATAGTGTTATCTCCATTTTGCAGTTGAGGAGAATGAGACAGAGAGGTTGAGTGACTTTGGCAGAGTTGCACAACTAATAAGTATCTGATCCTGGATTTGGTAGTCAGGTCATCTTGACATCATAGACAGGGCTCTTTGCACCATAGCACCAAGAAAAAACTAATTCGGCTTAGTTCTGCTCAAAAAAAAAAAAGAACTCAGATAAGTGAGTGGAAGTTGCCAAGGAAGATTCAGATTTTATGAAAGAAAAATTTTCTAAGTAATAGTTATTTCAGTTGTAAATTGTTTCGTAGGATGAAGGGTGTGGTCCTTTACACTTAATATTGTCAAGTAAGGATGGGTAATCACTAGTCAGTTATTTTATTAAAAGGGTATTGTTTTATTTTGTTTTTCATAATAGGATGGACTTTTTTTGATGTCTTTTAAAGATCTGAAACTTCTGTTTTTTCTACTTTTTTCTGATATACAAATAGAAGGAAAGCATAGGACCAGAAATTCATTTGAACCTTTGTAACCAGATAATATATATGTATATTTAAATATATAATGTATATTGTATACATATATTTTTTATTTGACTTACAGCTACATTTTTCACTTTCAGTTTTGGGATGATACAAAATTGTTTCTGACTGCAAATGCTGCATTGCAATTAATTAAACTTTTTGTCTTCATATGTCCTTTATAGTTTCCCCCATAACATAGTGCAATTAAAAAAAAGATGAATGCACGTGAAATTGTAAAACTATTATGCCCAACTAATTATTTCTTTTCAAATACATGACAAAGTTGTCATATAATTTATTTTCCTTCCCTTCCTCTTGCTTTAGATATGCCTGCCATTAGCCACAAATAGGTATAAATATATTTCTATCTATAACTATAAAGACAGATATGTAAATTTTTCTATGCATACTTAAATTGATCCGTTCTTTGTCTAGATGCAGATGTCTTTCTTGTTATGTCCTTTATATTTAATCTGAGGATTTATAATAGTTAAAAATATTTACTCAAAGGTATTCATAAAAAAATTGCTGGGGCAGCTAGGTGCTGCAGTGGATAGAAGAACATCAGCCCTGGAGTTGGGAGGACTTGTGTTTAAATTTGGCCTCAGAAACTTAAAGTATACTTAACTGTGTGAGCTTGGGCAAGTCCCTTAATCCCACTGTCTTGCAAAAATTCTCCCCCCCCAAAAAATTTATATTCTCTTTTTTCTGCTGATTTCACTCTTCATTATTTTGTGCAAGCCTTTCCATTGCTTTTTGCCTAAACTTCTTGTACTTTTCATTTCTTAAAACACAACAGAATTCAATCACGTGATATGCTTCAAATTATAGAGTTATTTTACAATTTTTTAGGATTCTTGCAATTTCCAGTATTTTTGTTTGTTTTTGCCATCAGAGGGAGATATTATAAGAAAAATGAGGGCATAAAGGTTATTTCTGTTTTTCCATAATTATCTTTAGGAATAGACCAAAAAACTGGTATTGCTGAGACAAAGGATGAAGGTAGTTGAATAACTTTGGGGGTGTAATTCTAAATTGCATTTAAAAATGGTGAATAAATGCACATTTCTACTACAATGAATTCATAGCCTGATTTTTTATATCTCCAACATTTACCAGTTTTCCCTTCTATTATTTTAGTCAATCTGCTAGATATAAAATATCTCAAAGTTGTTTTAATTTGCATGTTTTAATCAATAATGATTTTGAATGTTTTTATAGCTATAAATTATTTAGATTTCTTCTTTAGAAAATTTTTTATTCACATCCTTTGACCATTTATCAATTAAGGAATTGCATGTATTCTAATAGATTTGACAAAGTTCTTTATATATTTTAGATATGAAACCTTTGTCTGATGAACTGTTTATAATTTTTCCCCAAATTTCTGCTTTTCTTTTGTTATTGGCTACATTTGTTTTATTTGTACAAAAACTCATATTTAATGTAATCAGGATTATTATTTTGCATCTAATTTTGCTCTCTATCTCATGTTAATTCATAAATTAGTCAGCTACTTATGTCTGGTTAGTAGAAATATGTTTCTTATTCTATTTTGTTGTAAAATCTCTCATAATTATATCATGCATCTATTTGGACTTTATTTTGATAAATAGTGTGAGTCTATGACTACTTTCTATCATATTGCTTTCCAGTATTCCCAGTATTTTTTTACCAAATAATTAACTCATCCCCAAATTTTAAATTTTTCACTTGTTAGTTACAAGATTATTGTGTTTATTTGCTTCTGTAAATTATATGTCTACTCTAGTCCATTGATCTTTCTTTTTCTTAGCCATTATCAGATTTTTTTTTCATATTTATTGCCTTATAATATACTTGAAGATACTGCTAAATAAAACTTCCAGCCAAGATGGTGGAAAGTAGACAGGCACAGTTCTAAAGTCTCCTGAACTCTTCCCCATCTATCACATGAAACAAACCTCTTAAAAGAAATCCAACCCACAAAACCCAGAAGGAAAAGCCAGGAGAAAGAACACCTACCTCAGGATTTGCCTACCCCAGCAGCAATGGATGAATTTGGGTGAGTCTGGGCTCAGAGGGAGGATCAGCCCCAGATCAGCCAGATTAGCAGCTGAATTGGAACCGGGAGTCTGAGGGCCCGAGAGCCGGACCTGCTGGATCACCAGTGGGGCTAGACGGCAGGGGCTTGAGTCAGCTAGGGAGTAGAGAAACTGGTGTTGGTGCTGTCCTCCTGCAGCTGGTGGACAGGGCTGGGAGTGGGGGGGGGGGGTTCCTGTGCAGGAGAGCTGTGCACACCATCCCTAAGATCCTCTGGTCTGAGGAACACAGTCCCATTACAGCTCAGACCTCCTCCCAGAGCAAACAAATGGAAACTACATCTGCCTCAGGCCCAGGTGTATGAGCAGAAGAACCAGCCCAGCTGAGGAATGACCTTAGGCCAGGGTAAACCCCACCATTGATCGAAGGCAAAAGAATTCAATAGCTCCATCTCCTCCCTTCAAGCAAAGGGAGAAGGCCTCAATCAAGGTCACAGACACTCCAGAGAAAGCAACCAACACCTCCTATTGGCCAGCCAGAGAAATTGCACTCAGTGAGTAAAGCCTTTAGCTATCCCAAGGCCCTGTGAACCAGCCCCTCCCCAACTCAGGTCTTAGCAAAATGAAGAAGGGTCAGTGGAAAGGTGGATCAATAGAAAAAGTCTTGGAAGGGAAAGACCCTAACTCAGAGAGACATGAAACCTCTGAGGAGAATATGATCTGGTCTTCATCACAGAAAGACTTCCTTGAAGAAATAAGGAAGGAGCTTAAAAATTTGGGAGAGATAATTAATACCTTGCAACAACAAAACAAAACCTTAGGAAGTACAATTGGACAAATACCAAAGGAGAATAAATATCTCAGGTCATCAATTGGACAAATAAAAACTGAGAATAAATCTCTCACATCATCAATTGGCGAAATACAAAATGAGAATAAATCTCTCAGGTCCTCAATTGGACAAATAAAAATTGAGAATAAATTTCTCACATCATCAATTGGCGAAATACAAAATGAGAATAAATCTCTCAGGTCCTCAATTGGACAAATACAAAATGAGAATAATTCGGATCCTCAATTGGGCAAATGCAAAAAGAAAATAATTCTCTCAAAACCTCAATTGGTCAAATGGGAAGCTCTTTCAAAAGTAGAATTGACCAACTGGAAAAGGAGTTGCAAAAGGGTAATGAAGAAAACTCCTCCCCCCAAAAAATAATGGAGTCTACAGAAACTAATGACTCCATGAGACAGCAAGAGTCAGTTAAACAAAATTTAAAAAAAAATAGAAAAAATAGAAGAAAATGTAAAATACCTCATCAACAAAACCACTGACCTTGAGAATAGATCGAGAAGGGGCAACCTGAAAATTATAAGACTTCCTGAAAACATTGAAGAGAAAAAAAGCCTGGACTGAATATTACAGGATCTAGTGATGGAAAACTGCCCTGATATCATGGAATCAGAGGGAAAAGTAGTTATTGCAAGAGTACATCGATCCCCAACAGAAAAAAAATCCTAAAATGAAAACACAAAGGAATGTTGTGGCCAAACTCCAGAACTATCAGATAAAAGAGAAAATCCTGCAAGCAGCCAGAAAGAAACCATTTAAATATCAAGGAGCCACAGTAAGCATCGTGCAGGACCTGGCTGCATCAATATTAAGACATCGAAGGGCCTGGAACGAGATATTTCGAAGATCAAGGGAGCTAGGAATGCAGCCAAGAACTCACTATCCCGCAAAGCTGAGCCTTCTCTTCCAGAGAAAAAGATGGACATTTAACAAAATGCAAGAATTCCAAAAATGTCTGATGAAAAGACCAGAGCTAAACAGAAAATTTGGACATCAAACAGGAGGTTCAAGAGACACATGAAAAGGTAAAAAAAGTGGGGGGGGAGGTGGGAAAAGGAAAAAAAAGGTATCCAGTAAGTTGAAACTAGCTATATCCCAGCATGGGGGAAAAAAGATTCTCATAAATCTTGATAATTGTAACCTTAACAGAGAGAATATACCTATCCAGAAATGATGGACATTCATGACCTATCCATGAGACTTCTATCTAATGGGATGTAAGTGGCTTTAACCCTACTTGGGAGAAAGACTCAACTCTCAGGAATTTTGACTCTATTCAATAAAATATACTGAACTAGAAGGGATACACACTCAGAATTTTCTACGACTTAGATAGAACAATCTAAAAAACACTACCTCCTTAAAAAGGGGGACAGGAAAGAGATGGGAGGAGGGAGGGGATTGAATGGGGTAAATCCCATTACATTAAGAAGTACAAAAATCCTATGGTAATAGACGGGAAGAAGGGAGCAGATGAGAAACACCTGAATCTTCTCATCAGACTTGGCTTAAAGTCAACCTACATATACTCAGTTAACTTATAAAACATCTAACCTTTCAAATATTAAAAGGGGAAAAGGGGAGGGAGGAAGAGAAAGGGAAGGGGAGAGGGGGGGAAAGGGGAAATAACAAAAGGAAGGGAAGGGAAAAGGGAAACAGAGAAAGGGGAAATAAAGGGGAGGGGTGATATGAAGGCAAACATGCTGAAGGGGGTGATATTCAGAAACAAAATACTGGGGAATATGGATAAGCAAGGGAAGGGGGGAAAACACAAACAGAGGGAAGTTAACATGGAGGACAATAAAGCATTAGTAATCATAACCTTGAATGTGAATGGGATGAACTCTCCCTTAAAATGTAAGCAAATAGCAGTGTGGATTAAAAACCAGAATCCTACAATATGCTGCTTATAAGAAACTCATTTGAAGCTGAGAGATACATAAAAAGTAAAGGTAAAAGGTTGGAGCAAAATATATTTTGCTCCTGCTGAAGTAAAAAAAAAAAGCAGGCATAGCAATCCCTATCTCAGACAAAGCAGCAGCAAAAATAGATAGCATTAAAAGAGATAAGGAAGGAAACTTTATCCTCCTAAAAGTTACCATAGATAATAAAGTCATTTCAATACTGACTATATATGTACCCAGTGGGACAGCACCCAAATTCTTAGAGGAGAAACTGAAAGAACTACAGGAAGACATAGACAGCAAAACTCTACTAGTGGGAGACCTCAACCTCCCAGCTCTCAGATCTAGAGAAATCAAATCAGAAAATAAACAAGAAGTTAAGGAGGTAAATAGATTGTTAGTAAAATTAGATATGGTAGACTTATGGAGGAAACTGAATGGAGATAGAAAGTAATATACCTTTTTCTCTGCAGTACATGGAACTTATACAAAAATTAACCATGTACTAGGACATAAAAACCTAATGATCAACTGCAGAAAGGGAGAAATAATGAATACATCTTTCTCAGATCACAATGCAATAAAACTCATATGCAATACTGGGCCAAGGAGATATAGACCAGAACAAATTGGGAACTGAATAACCTCATTTCATAAAAGCAGTGGACCATAAAACAAATTATAGAAAGAATTAACCATCTTATCCTAGATAATGATAATAATGAAACAACATACCAAAACCTATGAGATTCATTCAAAGCAACTCTCAGGAGATATATTACAGCTCTAAATGCTTACATGAATAAGTTGGAGAAAGAGGAAATCAATGAACTAAACATGCAACTAAAAAAATTAGAGAAAGAACAAATTAAAATTCCCAATTAAGTACCAAATTAGAAATTCTAAAAATTAAAGGAGAAATTAATAAAATCAAAAGCAAAAAA
Source organism: Macrotis lagotis (assembly GCF_037893015.1). Classification (NCBI taxonomy): domain Eukaryota; kingdom Metazoa; phylum Chordata; class Mammalia; order Peramelemorphia; family Peramelidae; genus Macrotis; species Macrotis lagotis. The sequence continues at coordinate 135,516,334 of NC_133663.1, read as the reverse complement.
CTATTGAATTAATAAATAAAACCAAAATTTGGTATTATGGAAAAAACAATAAAATTGATAAACCTCTGGTCAATTTGATTAAAAAAAAGAAAGAAGAAAACCAAATTGCTAGTATCATAGATGAAAAAGGTGAACTCACCACTGATAGGGAGGAAATTAAAGTAATAATTTGAAATTATTTTGCCCAACTCTATTCCAATAAATTTGATAATCTAAGTGAAATGGATGAATATTTACAAAAATATAAGTTGCGCAGGTTAAATGAAGAAGAGATTAAATACCTAAACAACTCTATCTCAGAAAAAGAAATTCAACAAGCCATCATTGAACTCCCTAAAAAAAAATCTCCAGGGCCTGATGGATTCACAAGTGAATTCTACCAAACATTTAAGGAACAATTGGTTCCAATTCTATATAAACTCTTTGGAAAAATAGGGAAAGATGGAACTCTGCCTAACTCATTCTATGAAACCAATATGGTGCTGTTACCTAAACCAGGAAGAGTTAAAACAGAGAAAGAAAATTATAGACCTATTTCCCTGATGAATATAGATGCAAAAATCTTAAATAAAATCTTAGCAAAATGATAACAAAATGATAACAAGTAGGATTTATTTCAGGAATGCAGGGTTGGTTCAATATTAGGAAAACTGTTACTATACTCAATTATATCAACAACAATTTTATCAGAAATCATATGATCATATCAATAGATGCTGAAAAAGCTTTTGACATAATACAGCATCCATTCCTATTAAAATCACTAGAGAGTGTAGGACTAAATGGACTGTTTCTTAAAATAATTAGCAGTATCTATCTGAAACCATCAACAAGCATTATATTCAATGGGGAGAGGCTAGAGGAATTCCCAATAAGATGAGGAGTGAAACAAGGGTGCCCATTATGACCAATACTATTCAATATTTTATTAGAAATGTTAGCATCAACAATTAGAGAAGAAAAAGAAATTGAAGGAATTAGAATTGGGAAGGAAGAGACAAAACTCTCACACTTTGCAGATGACATGATGGTCTACCTAGTGAATACCAAGAAATTATCCAAAAAACTACTGGAAACAATTAGCAATTTTAGCAAATTTGCAGGTTATAAAATACACCCTCATAAATCCCCAACTTTTCTATATATGTCTAGCAAGATACAGCAGGAAGAGCTAGAAAGAGAAATCCCATTCAAAGTAACCTCAGACAATATAAAATACTTGGGAGTCTATTTGCCAAGACAGGCTCAGAATCTTTTTGAAAACAATTATAAAACACTTCAGACACAAATTAAATAAGATTTAAATAACTGGGCAAATATCAGCTGCTCATGGACAGGTAGAGCTAATATAATAAAAATGACAATTCTACCAAAACTAAACTATCTATTTAGTGCCCTACTAATCAAAATTCCAAAAAATTACTTTAACCAGTTACAAAAAATTGTAAGTAAATTCATATGGAGAAATAAAAAGTCAAGAATTTCCTGGAGCTTAATGAAAAAAAGTTCAAAAGAAGGTGATGTAGCCCTACCTGATCTAAAATTATATTATAAAGCATCAGTCATCAAAACTGTCTGGTATTGGCTAAGAAATAGAGTGGTGGACCAGTGGAATAGACTAGGCATAAAAGTAGGAGATGATTATAGTAATCTGCTGTTCAGTAATCTGCTGTTCGATAAACCCAAAGAGTCCATCCATTGGGATAAAAACTCCCTCTTTGATAAAAACTGCTGGGATCATTGGAAGTTAGTATGGAAGAAACTTAGATTAGGCCAACACCTAACACCCTTTACCAAGATAAGATCCAAATGGTTACAGGATTTAGACATAAAAAACAATACTATAAGCAAATTAGAAGACGAAGGACTAGTTTACCTGTCAGATCTATGGAAAGGGGAGCAGTTTATGACTAAGAAAGAGTTGGAGAACATCACCAAAAACCAATTAGATGTTTTCAATTACATAAAATTAAAAAGCTTTTGCACAGATAAAACCACTGTAACCAAGATCAAAAGAAATGTAGTAAATTGGGAAACAATCTTTACATCTAATGATTCTGACAAAGGACTCATTTCTAAAATATACAGAGGACTGAGTCATATTTTTTAAAACAAAAAGCCTCTCCCCAATTGACAAATGATCAAAGGATATGCAAAGGAAATTTACAGATGAGGAGATCAAAGCAATTCAAAGCCATATGAAAAATTGCTCTAAATAATTAATTATTAGAGAAATGCAAATTAAAGCTTCTCTGAGGTACCACCTCACACCTCTCAGATTGGCGAATAAGACCAGAAAGGATAATAATCATTGTTGGAAGGGATGTGGGAAATCTGGGACACTGTTACACTGTTGGTGGAGCTGTGAACTCATCCAACCTTTCTGGAGAGCTATTTGGAACTATGCCCAAAGGGCAACAAAAATGTGCATACCCTTTTACCCAGCAATAGCACTAATGGGTCTATATCCTGAAGAGATGAAGAAAAAAGGGTAAAAACATTACTTGTATAAAAATATCTATAGCATATCTATACCTGTTTGTGGTGGCAAAGAATTGGAAATCAAGTAAATGTCCTTCAACTGGGGAATGGCTTAGCAAACTGTGGTATATGTATGTCATGGAATACTATTGTTCTATTAGAAACCAGGAGGGATAGGATTTCAGGGAAGCCTGGATAGATTTGCATGAACTGATGCTGAGTGAGATGAGCAGAACCAGAAAAACACTGTATTCCCTAACAACAACATGGGAGTGATGATCAACCTTGAAGGACTTCCTCATTCCATCAGTGCAACAATCGGGAGCAATTTGGGGCTGTCTGCAAAGGAGAGTGCCATCTGTATCCAGTTAAGGAGCTGTGGAGTTTGAACAAAGTTCAAGGACTTTTCCCTTTAATTTAGGAAAAAAAAACAGATATCTTCTTGTCTGATCTTGTTACCTCTTAGAAGTCTCTTCTCTAACGATGTGATTTCTCTCTCATCACACCCAATTTTGATCAAGGTATAACATGGATACAAAGTAAAGACTGACAGATTGCTTTCCGTGGTGGGGGGGAAGTAAGATTGGGGGGAAAAATTGTAAAACTCAAATAATATCTTTAATAAAAATTAATTTTAAAAAATACTGCTAAGTCTCTTTTCTTTATCTTTTTTTCATTATTTCCTTTGATATTCTTGACTTTTTGAATTTTTCCAAAAGAATTTTTTTTCAAATTCAGTAAAAAAAAGAAAATCATTGTAATTCAATTGTGATGACATTGAATATGTATATTAGTTTAGGTTAGAATTGTCATTTTTTAATATGATGATCCTCCCATGAAGAATTAATATCTTCCCAATTATTAAAATCTGGTTTCATTTGTATAAAAAAAGGAGATTTAACATAATTTTGTTTATATAGTTACTAGGTTTGTTTTGGGATGTTTCTAATTGTAAAATGTCACTTTAAAGGGGCTACTATAATATTCCTTTTTTGCCACGTTTTGTCTGTAACACATAGAAATATTGATGATTTCTACAGATTTACTTTATATTGTGTTTTTTTTTAAAGTAATAATTGTTTCAACTGAATTTTAAGTTGAAATTTTGGGGTTTCTCAGGTGATATATGATATGATTTTCAAAAGAGTTAATTTATTGCCTCATTCTCTATTCTGACTGCTTCTATGTTTTTTTTTCTTATTCTATTGCTGGGATTTCAATACAATATGAATAACAAAGTTGACAATGAACATACTTATTTCACACCAAATCCTACTGGGAAGATTTGTTCTTTACCCCATAATATTTACTGATTGTTTTAAATGAATATATTTTTCATCAATTAAAGGAAAAATTCTTTTAAACAAATACTCCTAAATGTTTTTAATAAAAATAAATATCAGACATTGTCAAAAGCTTTTTCTTCATAAATTGATAAAATATTATTTTGTTTTAATTTTATTATGGTCTGTTCAAATATGTTAATACAGCATCACTTAAAAACAAAAAGGTAAGTAAATCTAGGAAATGTAATTATATTAAGCATTCTGCAAAAACCTTTAATTTTTTTTAAATGTTCACAATTCTTCATTCCACAGAGACTACAATAGCCAAGATCTCATCATTTTATCACCATTCCAGTGTTGAATCTATCCTAATTTAGAAGGACTGAAACTCAGAATACAACCATGAAAGCCATTCTTGAACTCTTACTAAAGCAAATATTTGTAAATCATTGGATATTATAACAAGAATTTTCAAAAAATGACCCTGTATCTTTTTTGCTTCTTCTTGACTGGGGAATCCAAATCTTTTTCTATTTTGCTACTCATTCAATTCATGGAGCAAATGTAAGACTGGGGTCCCCCCCCATCTACCTTGATTTATGTTATCTTTGAAAGACCAGAATATAATCACAAAGTTTTAATTAGTAATTAAAATAACTATAATGATGTGCCTCTGATTTCTTTATGAGGTGTCAAAAAATGAATAATGAAGATTGAATGAGGAAACAAATCAGCCACACCTCTTGGCTATTTTACAAAGCAGTATTCTAGCCTATTAAAGCTTTCTGCTTTACAGTAATTATGGCATAAGACTCCAGAAAGTACTCTTTCTCCAGAATAGCAATAGGTGTGGAAGACACCACATCAAGTAATCCAAGTTAAAGAGTCAATTACAGATGTGTTACAAGCTAGGAGCTGAATCTAGAAAATATTCTGATGCAGGGATTGGGATTAGGAAATGGGATATAAGAGGGAAGCAAAATAGAAATTATTTTTTTTTCCTTTACCAAAAGAATCAGTTATGTAATTTTATGAGGAAACTTTAAGACCTGTGTGATATCCAAAATTTATCCATGAATAAAAATTAATTCATTTGTTCAACTTAAGTTCTCCAGGGACCTGGTCATTTAAAGTGTATTTTCAGTCTAGGAAAAGATCTAGAAATGAAGGGTTTTAGTATATCTAAGTTAAAATCCAAAATTATGAAATATGGAAAGATTTTAAATGAACACAGACAACTTTATTATTTATAATTCCAGGTTGTGTCAAAGATGGATCTTTATCCTTCATTAAAAACCACATTTCCCATTTTACTAGAAATTCATAGAATTCCTTGTGATTACTAGAATTTTATTACTTCAACATCCATTTGATATTTGTCTATATGTCTTTGGACAATTTGGGAAAGACAGTTTGGGGGAATCTACAAGAACTACCGACTATGCTTTGTTTTCTTTCCAGTCATTATGAAGTCATAAAGCTATGGATGTGCCCATAATTGCAAATAATATCAATATCCATATCTATATAAATCTTTATCTGTCCCTTCTATATTTACTTATATTTATGTAAGGGAAGATTCCTATGAGAAAATGAAAGAATGTTATTTACTTGCCTTTTCCAAAAAATAATTAATATGCCAAATAATCTGCTAATTTTTCATTTTTGTGTATTTGCTTAATTTTACTTCTTTATTATAAGCAATAATTAAATAAAAGAATTTTGATAAGTAAAGAAATTATCTGTTAGAACTAAATATTTTAGGGGAGACTAGGTGGAGCAATGGATAGAGCACTGGCCTTGGAGTCAGGAGTACCTGAGTTAAAATCTGGCCTCAGACACTTACTAATTACCTAGCTGGGTGGCCTTTGGCAAGCTGCTTAACCCCATTTGCCTTGCAAAACCTAAAAATATATAAACAAACAAATAAATGAGTAAATAAATAAGTGAATGAATGAATAAATATTTTATATTTTGAGTGGTTACTTTTTCCTGAAAAAACATTATATGCAATTTCTATTCTATTTTATTTCATTTCAACTGGTTGAATTATTTATAATTCAGTCATTTTCAGGTGACATTCACTTACTAAAATCTTTTTTAATTTCTTGTGGCTCATAGCAAATTTTTTTGCCACTTTCTTTTAAATTATTAGAAAATTGGGTTAGGTAGGCTCAACAGTGGTTAGAGTACCAGCCCTGGAGTCAGGAAGACCTGAGCTGAAATCTAACCTCAGACACTTAATAATTCCCTAGCTGTATGACCTTGGACAAGTCACTTTATCCCATGGCCTTCTAAAAAAATAATAGAAAATAACTGAACTTTTTGATGAATATTATGCATATTCTGTATATATTCTCCAGACTTACAGTCTCTCCAGAATATTTATATATGTATGTATATATATATATATATATATATGCATATGCATATATATACGTAAGCTATATTTTTAAATATTACTATCATTACTTGAAATTCTTTCAATTCCTTCTTATAACAAAGATGTAAAATTAAACAAATACACCAAAGTTATTACAATGACTAAAAATATTTCTTGTTCCAGCACAGAAGTCTACTGTCTCTACTCAAAAGGAACCACAATTCATTTTCAGTCCTCTAGAGTTACAATTGGAATCTAATTGATATGAACTTTGTTATTTTTAGTGTTATTTTCTTTACATTATGGTGATTATTCTTCAAATTATTTTCATGGTTTTGATCACTTGCTCTGCATCATCTCATAAAATTTTTTCAAGTATATAGATTTTTGATAATCACTGTATTAAATAATGCATGTCATTTCTCCCCCCCTACACATTTATACACATTCATTCCCAATTACTTTTTCTCCAATTTGTATCCCATACCAAGAAAAAAAAAGAAAACTATTATTTCTATAAATACCCTGGCATATATAGAGCCTTAACATCTTTCTTTGAACTTCAGGAGAGAAACTACATGCATAACATTGATAACAATGACTTAAAAGGTATGAACAGCATAGTTAATTTTATTACGTACTTGCACATTGTTTCCCGAACAGTTGAGACAATTCACAGCTTCACCACAGCATATTATTCTTTGGTCTTAAAAACAGGATTTCATTTTTCCTTTCTTTTTTTCTCCTCCGGATTTAACACACTTTGATATATCTAGAAACTTAATAAATGCTAGTTTAATGATGGTCTATTAGCACCACCACCATGCAGCCCAAATAAATTCCTTCTTTCACTGATTTCTTCCCTGTAAGTGACCTGAACAGCAGACTATAGATATGCCAGAATCTCTGTCTCTCCCCCATGAGAAAATCTCCCAAGATCTTTTTGACCATGAAACCTCATGACTTAAGATCTCTTCCAGATTTATCTACTATATTTCCAACAGCTTTAGGCTTAAAATATTGATCTAAGTGTTTTTATTCCATTTTCATACTCTTTGCCACAGACTTGTTTCATGATGTTTGCCTCCTTGGCAGAATAATTATTCAGAGCACTGATGTGATCCTTCCATTATGGGAAGTTGATCTAAAAAAGATGAATCAAGAAAAACATAAATGTACATATTACACATGTAATATCTGCTGACAGAAACACTAGGTATAGCAAGAGTTAAAATAGCATCTTTTCCCACATAATAGAGAAGGACAGGGGTAGATCTGAAGAAAGCACAAATATGGGGAGGAGAAAGCTAGATATTTTATGAAGTTCTCATGGTCAGGCATATGCAATTTCTGACATTTATCCTTTCTACTGAATAACTGTTGTTTTGTCTTGGGGATTTTTTAAATTACCCCTACATTCTATTGTCTCATTCTATATTCAAGAACCCGTATTTATGCTCTTTGTTTTGTAGTGGCCTTCAATTATGCTGCCCCAGTTTCATTGCAGGTTTCTGACTTCTTCCCCAAATTCAGACAAATTCTTAGTCCTAGCCATTCTAAGTCTTTTCTCTCCTTCATGGCAGATGAACATTAATAAGATAATCACATAAACTCATCATTATTGATGTGAGTTAATTAATGTGTTAGGTGAAAACCAGTGGGATAAACTGGAGCCAGCTCAAATGATCTTGATAGAGCAAATGGTTAAATTTTCAGAATTTTAACCACAAAAATAAATACCTAGTTCAAATGGGGGTTTGACATATATTTTTTGATTGTACAGACTTAAGTAGTGAAGAAAATGTTAAAATTGTAGATTAAACAAAAAACATCTTTGGAATTTATTTTTACTAATATATTTTAAAATTTATTTTATATTATTACAATAAGTTTGTTATAAGAGGAAACATAAACACCCTCCTCCCAATAAGATGAGAAACTTCAAGAATAGTGAGAAAGAGAAAAAAAAAATTACTTCAGTCTGTTGTTCACATTCCAATGGCTCTGTCTCTTGGGTGAGTTGTTTTCTTTATCATAAGTCCACCAGAGAAATTGCTTCAATATTTTTCCCACAGTTGCTATTACTAGCTGTTTTTCACTCCACTTTATTCCCCCACCCCGTTCTTCTTTATTATCTTCTCTTCTCTCTCTCTCCTTTTATCCTGGCCCTGTCCAAAAGTGTGTTGTATCTGAGTAACCTCTCCCATAATCTTCCCCTCTTTGCTCCCCCCATTCCCCCTTATCCTATCCCTTTCTTCTCATTTTTTCCTCTAGGGTAAGATAGATTTCTATGCCCTATTAACTGTGTATGTTATTTCTTCTCTGATTCATTTCTGATGAGAATGAAGGCTCACTCATTCCTCCTTGTCTTCCCCATTCCACTCCAGTGAAAAAGCTTTTGCTTGCCTCTTATGTGAAATTTCTTTGCTGCTTCTTCTTCACCTCCTTTCCCTTCCTCCCAGTACTTTCCGTTATTAATCATTGACTCCATCTTTTTTCTATATTATAACATTAAATTCTGCTCCTTCCTGTGTCCTGTCTATACATGCTCCTTGATACAGCTCTTATAAATGAGAAAGTTCATTATGAGTTATCAGTGTCTTCTTCCCATGCAGGAATACAAACAGTTCAATATCATTAATTTCCTCATAGTTTGGCTTTCTCATCCACCCCATCTATGGGTCAACAGTGTCATGTCCTTGTAGATCAAACTTCCTGTTCATCTCTGATAGTTTCAATAAGAAAGTTTGAAAGTACCCTGTTTCATTGAAAGTCCATCTTTTCTCCTGAAAGAGGATGTTCAGTTTTGCTGGGTAATTGATTCTCGGTTGTAAACCAAGATCATTTGTCTCCAGAATATCATATTCCAATCCTTACAAGCCCATAATGTAGATACTGCCAGATCCTGTGTAATCCTGACTATGTAGCCTCAGTAGTAGAATTGTTTGTTTCTGCCAATTTTTAGAGTTTTCTCTATGATTTGAGAGTTTTGGAATTTGGCCATAATATTCCTGGAAGTTTTTATTTTGTTATCTCTTTCAGGAGGTGACCAGTGAATTCCCTCAATTTCTATTTTACCCTCTGCTTCTAGGATCTCAGGGAAGTTTTGCTGTATTATTTCTTTTTTAATATTATGGAAATATCCCTGAATTGGGATTTGGGGGGGCCTTTATTCTTTACCCTAAGTGATCAGAAATTGACACATACATGAACATTTTGATAGTGAAATGATACCAATGTTTCTGACCAAGATGGCAAAGAAAAGCCAGGAACTTTTCGAAATGATATCACCATCGGAAACCAGTCAGTTCTACACTGTTAAAATGTTGTACTTTTGATGTCCATAATGTTGCTTTGTGCTTATCCTATGTAGCACCTACTTCTTGAGAAAAATTATATCACAATGACAAAATAATATTCTAATTGATCAAGCATCCATTAAGCTCTTTCATTTTATGATTCCCAGTCATATTTTTCCACTTCCTTTTCACCAGGCATACCTAAATTGTTCTTGTAGATTGGAGTCAATTATCCTTTCCTTTTTTTATTTAATTTTTTAGGCTTTGCAAGGCAATGGGGTTAAGTGGCTTACCCAAGACCACACAGCTAGGTAATGATTGTCTGAGTGTGAATTTAAACTCAGGTACTCCTAATTCTAGGACCAGTGTTCTATCCACTGCACCACCTAGCCTCCCCTATCCTTTCCTTTAAAACTGATATTGCATAATTTATTTGATCACGATCATCATGGACAGGAAACATATTTGTTATTTTCTTTGGAAATATCATAAAACCAAGTCTACCAACTTCATTTCACTCCAAGATAAAAGCACAAGCCATTCTTCCATTTGAGGTTTTGTAGTATTATTTACAGTGAGGATTTCAAGATTTATATGCTTGATTTCCTGCAGCAGAGTACCAACTCACTGGTCTTGATATAAGTATCAAATATTAAGACTAGCCACAATTACGTTAAGATTTATAGATGGTCTTTGAATGATAGTTTATCTCATTGTTCTGAACCTATGTTCTCAAATTTTATGCCACAAGGTCTACGTCTGAATGATGGATACAATATCTACCAAACTGAAAACGCTTCAAATACAATTCTAACAACAGAATGTTACTGCTGTCACCAAGGGTCATCCGAGCAAAATATAGAGGTTAATTCCTAAATATCTTGATATCAGATCATGAGTTTAGTTTTAGTTATTTTTGTTGTTTTTTTAGAAAGATTTTATTTATTTTGACTTTTACAATTTTTCCCCATTCTTGCTTCCCTCCCTCCACCCCCCCCCCCACAGAAGCCATTCTCATAGGCTTTACATTGTTTCCATGTTATACATTGATCTCAGCTAAATGTGAAGACAGAAATCATATCCTTAAGGAAGAAAAATGCAGTATGAGATAGTAAAATTACATAAGATAATGTTTTTTTTCTAATATGAAGGTAATATTCCTTGGGCTTTTTTCAAAGTCCATAATTCTTTCTCTGGATACAGATGGTATTCTCCATTGCAGATAAACCATGGACCTCATTGTTTCATCCCTGATCTTATTGGGGATGCCTCTAGCCTATCCCTGTTGCATCTAATGTGTGTTGATGGTTTCAGGTAGATACTGCTTTTTATTCTAAAGAACAAACCATTTATTCCTACACTCTCTAGTTGTTGCACTGATGGAAATGAATAAGTCCATCAAGGTTGAACATCACCCCCATGTTGCTGTTAGGGTGTACAATGTTTTTTTTTCCCTGGTTCTGCTCATCTCACTCAGCATCAGTTCATGCAAAGCTTTCCAGACTTCCATGAATTCCAATCCCTCAAGGTTTCTAATAGAACAATAGTGTTCCATGTCATACATATACCAAAGTTTGATAAGCCATTCCCCAATTGAAGGAAATTCATTTAAGTTCCAATTTTTTGCCACCACAAAGAGGGTTGCTATGAATATTTGTATACAAGTGATGTATATATACCTTTTCATCATCTCTTCAGGGTATAGATCCAGTAGTGGTATTGCTGGATCAAAAGGTATGCACATTTTTGGTGCTTTTGAGCCTAAATCCAGATTGCTCTCCAGAAAGGTTGGATGAGTTCACAACTCCACCAACATTGTATTAGTTTCCCAGATTTACTGCATCTCTTCTAACATTGATCATTGTCTTTTCTGGTCATATTGGTCAATCTGAGAGGTGTGAGGTGATATCTCAGAGATGCTTTAATTTGCATTTCTCTAATAAGTAATGATTTGGAGCAATTTTTCATATGACTGTTTTAATTTGATCTCCTTATCTGTAAATTGCCTTTGCATATGCTTTGAACATTTATAATTGGGGAATGTTTGGCATATTGTAAATTTGACTCAGTTCTCTGTGTATTTTAGAAATGAGTCTATTGTCAGAAATACTAGTTACAAAAATTGTTTACAAATTTACTACATTTCTTTTGATCTTGGTTACAGTGGTTTTGTCTGTGCAAAGACTTTTTAATTTAATGGAATCAAAATTATCTAGTTTGTTTTTAATGATGTTGTCTATCTCTTCCTTGGTCATAAACTGTTTCTGTTTCCTTAGATCTAACAGGTAAACTACTCTTTGATCTTCTAGTTCTCTTATAATATTGTTTTTTATATATAAATTCTGTATCCATTTGGGTTTTATCTTCGTAAAAAGTGTGAGGTGTTGGTCTAATCTAAGTTTTTTTCCATACTAACTTCCAATTTTCCCAAAAGTTTTTTATCGAAGAGAGAGTTTTTAGCCCAATAGCTGGACTCTTTGGGTTTTAAAAAAACAAGTTACTATATTCTTTTCCTGCTATTACACCTAGTCTATTCCACTGATTTATGAATCTATTTCTTAGCCAATTACATACTGTTTTGATGAATGATGGTTTATATTATAATTTTAGATCTGGTAGGGCTAAGCCACCTTATCTTACACTTGTTTTCATTGAATTTCGGGAAATTCTTGACTGTATTTCTCCATATAAATTTACTTATAACTTTTTCTAACTCATTAAAGTGATTTTTTTCTAATTCACATTGGTTGGGCATTAAACAAGTAGCTTAGTTTTGGTAAAAATTGTCTCTTTTATTATATTAACTCAACATAGCCATGAACAGTTGATGTTTGCCCAGGTATTTAAATCTGATTTTATTTGTATGAGCAAGTTTTGTAATTGTTTTCAAAAAGTTTTTGAGTCTGCCTTGAAAGATAGACTCCTAGGTATTTTATTTTTTCTGAGGTTACTTTGAATGGGATTTCTCTTTCCAGCTCTTTCTGCTGTATCATGCTAGTCATATATAGAAATGCTGAGGATTTATGAGGGTTTATTTTATATCCTGCTATTTTGCTAAAGTTGTTAATTATTTCTAGTAGTTTTTTAGATGACTTTTTGGGATTCTTTAGGTATACCATCATGTCATCTGCAGAGTGAGAGTTTTGGCTCCTCCTTCCCTATTCTAAATCCTTCAATTTCTTTTTCTTCTCTCATTGCTGAGGCTAACATTTCTAATAAAGTACTGAATAGTAATGGTGATAATGGATCTCTTGTTTCACCCCTGATATTATTGGGGATACCTCTAGCCTATCCCAATTGCATATAACTTGTTGATGGTTTCAGGTAGATACTGATTATTATTCTAAGGAACAAACCACTCATTACTACATTGTCTAGTGTTTTGTTAGGAATGGATGCAGTATTTTGTCAAACGATTTTTCAGCAGCTAATGATATGAGCATATGATTTCTGATGGGTATTTTATTAATATAATTAATTATACCAACAGTTTTCCTAATATTGAACCAACTCTGCATTTTTGGGATAAATCCTACTTGATCATAGTGATAATTTGTTGCAATCATTTTGCTTAGATTTTATTTTAGTCTTTAACCCATTTATTCATCAAGGAGATAGGTTTATAATTTGCTTTCTCTATTTTAAGTCTTCCTAGTTTAGGTACCAGCACCATATTGTTGTCATGGAAACAGTTAGGCAGAGTTCTGTCTTCACCTATTTTCCCAAAGAGTTTATATAAAATTGGAATCTATTGTTGCTTAAATGTTTGATAGAATTCACTAGTGAATCCATCTGGCCCTGAAGATTTTTTCTTAGGGAGGTCAATAATGGCTTGTTGAATTTCTTTTTCTGAAATAGGGTTATTTAGGTTTTTTTAATTTCCTCTTCATTTAATCTGGGCAACTTATATTTTTTAAATATTCATTTATTTCACTTAAATTGTCAAATTTATTGGTCTATAGTTGGGTCAAAAACTTCCAAATTATTACTTAAATTTCCTCCTCATTGATGGAGAGTTCACTTTTTCATTTATGATACAGGCAATTTGATTTTCTTCTTTCTCTTTTTTAATCAAATTGACTAGTGATTTATCAATTTTATTGGTTTTTAATAAAACCAGATCTTGGTTTTATTTATTTGTTCAATTTGTTGTTTTGCTTTCTATTTTATTAATGTATTAATTTCTAATTTTTTTTAAATTTCTAATTTGGTATTTAATTGGGGTTTTTTTCCTTCTATAATTTTTTAGTTGCATATTTAGTTCATTGATTTCTTCTTTCTGTAATTTATTCATGTAAGCACTTAAAGATATAATATAAGGTGGAGACAAGATGGTGACAGGAGAAGAGTCTCTTTTAGATGCTCTCACTCAAAATGTATAATGACACCAACTAAATTTTCAAGAGACAGAACCCACAGAGGGATCCAGTGAGCCAGTTCTCCAGCCCAAAGTAACCTGGAAAATACCGGAAAGGCTCGGCTCCATGGGTTTATAGTGACAGCCTGCCAGAGTGAAGGAACTTCAGCCTCCCACAGGCAGCCCCAGGGTGCGGGAAGCCATGACTCATGGCAGCAGGGGCATTTTCCTGACCTACACTTGAAGAGCACCTGGCACAACTTGGAAGATCATTGGGGGGGGGTCTCTGCCAGAGCAAGTGTGTGAAGCCCAATCCTCAGGGCAATCAATGAGCAGTGTGCTCCTGGCACCCCAGATCCACATCCAGGAAGCAGGCACAGATGGTAAGCAGGATCCCCCAGGCAACTCAGTCTGGTGTACTCGGTCTAGGTAGGGGAGTAGAGAGAGACTTCCAAAAGTCTGTCCTCTGTCTCTGAAACAGGACTCTCAGGCTCTGACCACATTCAGAACCTGATCACAGTCTAGGACCCCCTCAAAGAACAACAAGCCCACCCCACCCCCACCTCAGCCCCGTGGCAGAGGAGTGTGCTTGTGGTCATTCACAGAGCTTCACACATTGAGATCCTTGTGGCGGGGGTGGGGGGTGGGGGGGGTGGGAGGGTGTCCTAATAATACTCAAAAGCTCAGGAAGCACCCCAAGACAAGGCACAGGCTAGGGAAATGAATAAACAGAATAAAAAAAGAGGAACACCATTGAGAAATACTTTGTCTATGATCCCAAGAAGGATCAAAATACTCAGTTAAAATAAAAGGAAATCCCAGCTCCTGCATCTAAAGACTGCAAGACAAATGGAAATTGGGCTTAGGCTATGACAGAGCTCAATAAGATTTTGAAATTCAAGAGAAGGAGATAGAAGAAAAATTGAGAAAAGAAATGAGAGAGATGCAGGAAAAACATGAAAAAGAAATCAGCAGCTTAGATTTCTCTTTCTAGGTCTTTCTGCTGTATCTTGCTAGACATATATGGAACTGCAGTCAGTATCACACAGGAATAAGCAGCAACTACATAATGGCTCATGGGGCATGGAATATAATATTACAGGAGGCATAAAAGATCGGAATGCAGCTGAGAATCAACTACCCAGCAAAACTAAAAAGATGGACTTCCAATGAACTAGGGGAATTTCAAATGTTCCTGTTGCAGAAGGTTTGATCTTCAGGTACAGGACTCAGGTGAAGAATAGAGAGCAGAGGAGAGGGGCAAAATATGAGGGCCTTAATGATGATGAACTTCATGTATTCTGGCATAGAAAAATGATACTGATAAAAACGCATATGCAGGGGCGGCTAGGTGGCACATTGGATAGAGCACTGGCCTTGGAGTCAGGAGTACCTGAGTTCCAATCCGGCCTCAGACACTTAATAATTACCTAGCTGTGTGGCCTTGGGCAAGCCACTTAACCCCATTTGCCTTGCAAAATCCTAAAAAAAAAATGCATATGAAACTTCTCATTTAATAGAGAAGTTAGAAGGAGCTTTTATGGATGAAGCACGGGAGAGAGCTGAGTCTGAAGATATAATATATTGTAAAAATGAAGCCAATGGCTAAAAGGGAAATGTAATGGGAGTAAGAGAAAGGAGAGGTAGAATAGATTAAGATATTTCACATAATAAGATTTTTTTTATTACAATGAGCTATTGCAATGATATGAAAGAGGGGAAGGCCAGAGGGAATAAGGAAACCTTTGCTCTCATCAGAAGTGGCTCAGAGAGGAAATAGCATATATACTCATTGGGATATAGACATCTAGAATAAGAAGGAGAGAAGAGGGGCAGGGGGATGGTGCAGGGATGTGAGTGATGGAGGTGATGGTGGACTGCAGGGGAGAGTGGTCAGATATAACACATTTTCTTTTTACTTCTTGCAATGGGCTGGGATTGGAAGGCCTGTCTGGGACCATAGGGCCAGGTGGTTGTTAGGCCTTAGAGATGGTACGTGGGCTTGGGGCCTCTTGGCCCCAGAGGTGGTAATTAGTCTGTTGTGCAACTCAACTACCCTATAGCACATTTAACAAGAGGGACAGAGTGATAGGAGAGAGAAATATAGTGTATGATAGTGAGGAAGTACAAATGGAGGGAGTTGTGATCAGCCATGGCAACAGTAGAAAATTATGGAAGTAGCTTTTGTAATGGACTTATCCTAAAAAATATGATCCACCCTCAACAGAGATGGTGGTTGGAACACAGACTGAAGCACATTTTTTTATTATTATTATCTTTTGGGAGGGGGGCGTGTTGCAGGGTAGATGGGGTTGGCTAACTTCCCCGGGGTGTCACAGCTGGGTAATTGTCGGGTGTCTGAGGCCAGGTTTGGACCTGGGTGCTCCTGACTCTGGGGTGGGTGCTTTGTACACTGTGCCACCTGGCTGCCCCTACTATTATTATTTTATCATTTTATTTTGGTTGGGTTTATTTTGGTTTTTGCAGGGCAGTGGGGTTGGAACACAGACTGAAGCACTTTTTTTATTATTATTATCTTTTGGGAGGGGGAGGTTTTCAGGGTGGATGGGGTTGGGTGGCTTTCCCAGGGTCACACAGCTGGGTGATTGTTGGCTGTCTGGGGCCAGATTTGGGCTTGGGTACTCCTGACTCCAGGGCCAGAGCTCTGTCCAATGTGCCACTCAGCTGTCCCTATTATTATTATTATTATTTTTATTATTATTATTATTATTATTATTATTTATTTTTATTGCCTTATGATCTGAGAAAGATGTATTCATTATTTCTACCTTTATGCAGTTGATCATTAGGTTTTTATGTCCTAGTATGTGGTCAATTTTTGTATAAGTGCCATGTGCTGCAGAGAAAAAAGTACATTCCTTTCTGTCTCCAATTTCTTCCAAAGGTCTATCATATCTAGATTTTCTAACAATCTATATACATCCTTAACTTCCCTCTTGTTTATTTAATGATTTGATTTAGCTAAAGCTGAGAGTGGGAGGATATCTCCCACTAGTAGAGTTTTGCTTTCTACGTCTTCATGTAGCTCTTTCAACTTTTCCTCTAAGGATTTGGATGCTGTCCCATTGGATGCATACATATTTACTATTGAAATTACTTTATCGGGACTGCTAGGTGGCATAGTGGATAAAGCACTGGCCTTGGAGTCAGGAGTACCTGGGTTCAAATCTGTCTCAGACACTTAATAATTACCTAGCTGTGTGACCTTGGGCAAGCCACTTAACCCCGTTTGCCTTGCAAAAACCTAAAAAAAAAATACTTTATTGTCTATGGTATCTTTGGAAGGATAGAGTTTCCTTCCTTATCTCTTTTAATGCTACCTTTGCAGCTGCTTTGTCTGAGATAAAGATTGCTACCCTTGCTTTTTTCACTTCAACTGAAGCAAACTGTAGTTTGCTATAACTTTTTGCCTTTACTCTATATGTATCTCTTTCCTTCAAATGAATTTCTGGTAAGCAGCATATTTTAGGATTTTGGTTTTTAATCTACTCTACTATCCACTTAGGTTTTAAGGGAGCTTTCATTCCATTTACATTCAAAGTTACTCTTTATTGCCTTCCATTCCATCCTCCTTCTGCTTGTATTCCCCCCCCCCCGTTTTTCCCTTTATCCATATTCCACATTGTTATGTTTCTGAATACTGCCACCATCATTATGTTTGCCCTCTTATATCAACTCCCCTCCCCTTTCTCTCCCTTTTCCCTTTTCCCCCCTCCTTCCCTTCCTTCTGTTAGTTCCTCTTTTTCTCCCCCTCCCTTCCCCCTTCCCTTTTCCCCTTTTAATGCTTGAAAGGTTAGATAAGTTTCTTAACTAAGTGTCTCTAAATTAACTTTAAGCCAAGTATGGTGAGATGAAGATTCAGGTGCTTCTCACATCCTCTTCTCTTCCCCTCAATTTCAATAAATTGTATCTCTTGATGTAATGAGATTTACCCCATTCAGTCTCCTCCATCCTCCCATCTCCTTACTGACCTGCCTTTTAAGAAGGTATTGTTTTAAAATCATTCTGGCTGAGTCACTGGGGAGTTATGAGTGTCCATCACTTCTGGCAATATATATTCTCTCTAATAACTCTAACAGAGTTACAGTTCTCAAGAGTTATGAGACTCTTTCTCCCAAGTAGGTATATAGCCAGTTTCATCTTATTGGATAGCAGTTTTTTTTAACCTTTTCATGTGTCTCATGAGCCTCCTTTTTGATGTCCAAATTTTCTATTTAGCTTTGGGTCTTTTCATCATGAAATCTTGGAAGTCTCCCATTTCATTAAATGTCCATCTTTTTACCCTGGAAGTAAAAGCTCAGCTTTGATGGGTAGTGGATTCTTGGCTGCATTCCAAGCTCCCTTGTTCTTTGGAATATTTCGCTCATGGCTTTCCAAGGACTTAATGTTGATGCAGCCAGATCCTGTGTAATCCTTACTAATTCTCCTTGGTATTTAATTTTTTTTTTCTTTCTTCAGCTTGTAGGATTTTTTTTTATCTGATACTTCTGGAATTGGTTACAACATTCCTTGGTGTTTTCATTTTAAGATCTCTTTCCAGAAGGGATTGATGCATTCTTTCAATAACTATTTTGGGCTCTGGTTCCATGATATCAGGGCAATTTTCCATCACAAAATCCCATAATATTAAGTTCAGGCTTTTTTTTCTCCTTGATGTTTTCAGTAATAATTCTCAGGTTCTCATGTCTTGATCTGTTCTTGAGGTCACTGGTTTTGCTGATGAGATATTTTATATTTTTTCTATTTTTTTCAATCTTTTGGTTTTGTTTATAAATCTTGCTGTCTCAAGAAGTCATTATTTTCCACTGATTCCATTCTTTATTTAGAGAAGATTTTTCTTCAATTGTCTTTTGCAACTCCTTTTCCCCTTGGTCAGTTCTATTTTTGAATGACTTTTCCATTTGCCTAAGGGTAGTTTTGAGATAATCATTTTCTTTTTGCATTTGCCCCATTGAGGATTTGAAAGAATCATTTTCTTTTTTGCATTTGCCCAGTTGAAGATCTAAGAAAGTTACTCTCATTTTTCATTTGTTCAATTGTATGTTCCAAGGATTTGTTTTCTTGTTGAAAGATGTTAATTTTCTCTTGAGTTTCTTTTCCCAATTTTTCCAACTGATTTTTAAACTTCCTGATTTCTTGAAGGAAGCCTTTCATGTTCTCTTCAGCATTGCTAGATCTCTCTAGGTTAGAATCTGTCCCTTCTAAGTATTTCTCTATGGGCCCCCCTTTCTCTGGAATTTTGGAGCTGGCTCTCAGAGGTTTGCCTTTGAAGATCCTAGAGACTTTGTTCACTTGGCTTAGTAATTCCAAGAGCTATCCAGTATGGGGCACCAGTTGCTTTCTCTGGAGTTTTTGAGGTCCTCAGCAGTAGGGTCTGAGTTGACCTTGAGCATTGGGCTTGGCCCTGGGAGAGGGAGTTAATCTCTTTCTGTTGACTGAACTCTGTAGCCCTGAGGGGGTAGTGGGGGGGGCATTGTTTATTTTTTGTTCTGGGCAAAGGGTTCTGCTGAAAGTATGGAGCTCAGATCCTGGCCTAGCTTGTTCTCCAAGAGTGCTCTGAGACTCTGTGCTGGAACTCACCCTCCCATAGTTCCTCTTCCCCCTACAAAGACTCTGCAGCTAAAGTTGGATCTCACACTAGCCACTCACAGAAGTCCCTATGGCTGAGGCTAGCCCTCTGTCTGACCCCAGCTGCTGTCCCTGCATTGATCCTCTGTGTTTTACCCACAGTCCCCTGAGACAGACCTTCTTGCTAGGTGTTCTCCTAGCTTTTCTTTCTGGGTTTTGTTGATGAAATTTGTGCTAAGCTGTTAATTTGTTTTTTGTTTGTTTTTTTACTCTTTACAAGGCAATGGAGTTAAGTGGCTTGCCCAAGACCACACAGCTAGGTAATTATTAAATGTCTGAGGTCAAAATTGAACTCAGGTACTCCTGACTTCAGGGCCGATGCTCTATCCACTGTGCCACCTAGGCTCCCCTTGATTTGGTTTTCATGATTCTTCTGCATTGCTCTCTTTTCTCCTCCCATGGCAGGTTTAGGTATGGATGCACTTAGCATTTTGTGTATAAATAGTGTATGGTAGAAAATGACAATCCAACAAATTACCTAATCACAGTAAGAAATTAAATTGAAACTTTTAAAAATAGATCTGCAAAATATTTTCCTTTAGCTAAAGTCCTCACAACCATGATAATATTCAAAGGGTTGTGAATTTTTTGGCAAGTTTCGGGGGTTTTGTTGACTTTTCAACTCTAGAGGCAGCCTTTAATCTTCAATAGGTATGTTTAGCCTTGTCATTGAAACATTATTTAGAATTTGTTTTACTACATATAGGATTGGAAAGAGATACTTATGTTAGATGCTAAAACTTTGACATTTGAAATTATTATTTAAATTCTTGGTATTAACTTGTTTCTGTTTGATTTTTCAATCAATGAAAATTAAGACTGTCAGCAAAATTCCTCAATTTTTTTGAATCATACTTTTATCTTCAATAGAAAATTTTCATTATCCCCCTATTACATTATTTTTATTTTATTTTTTGAAAGGTTTTATTTTGAGTTTTACAATTTTTCCCCATTCTTGTTTCCCTCCCCCCACTCCCCACAGAAGGCAATCTCATAGGCTTTACATTGTTTCCATGGTATGTATTGATCTATGTTGAATGTGATGAGAGAGAAATCATATGATTAATAAAGAAACATAAAGTCTGAGATATAGCAGAATTACATAATAAGATAACATTCTTTAAAAATTAAAGATAATAGCCTTTGGTCTTTGTTCAAATCAGACAAACTTTCTTAGGTCAGTTTAATTCAAAAATATGAAATAAGGGAAATTTTGTGCTTTCCATATATTATTGCTGCCTTCATTTCACCATCATGTCTATTATCTGCCTCCTGTTCTCACCACAACTACCAGGGCTCAATTAAACTATGGCTTCCACCCCCAGCCTTGAGTCCAATAGTGATATTCTACCCTATCTATTCTCTCCCATAACTTCTCATTTATTAAAAATTGTTCATAAACTACTCTAGCCAAACTTATCAGCACCTGTGTCTCAGTTTGAATAAACAGACTTGGAAAAAAAAAATATATATATATATATAATTTAATTGGTAATGATCAATTCAGCAGTAGTGATATAATTTAATAGTATAGTAGAGTGAAATCAGGAAAAGTTGAGTTCAGATATCTGGTTCAGACACTTACTAGTTGTGTGATACTTGGAAAATCAAATTGAGTTTCCTCCTCTGAAAAACAGGGATAATAATGGTACTTATCTCACAGAATTATTGAGAGAATTGAATAAAATAATAATTATAAAACTCTTGACAGAGAGCCTGAAACATAGAGACCACTACATCAATGTGAGTTATTATGGTATAGGAGGAAAGAATGAACCATAAAGGTAGAAATAGAGAACAAATATAAAATAGAGGTCACTAGTTACAGCGCATTGATTGTACTTTGTTCAAAATAGATGTGCCTCATATCAGGGGAATTATGGGGTTAAAAAGAAAACTGTTACCCTATCTTTACACAATTCCTTTTCAACAGGACCCCCTTGTTCTGAAGAGTCACAGAGCAATAGCATTAGTATGGTAGGAGTTGAAAGGAATTTCCTTGCCCCAATTTAGATAGGAGCATTACTGGGATCAGGGAGTCTGAGTGCAGAAAATGGAAAAGTGGTTCAAAGGGCACATATAATCTGAATCAGAGAGCTCTGTTGGCTTTTGCTGTCTGCCAAGCTCTATGTGACCACAGAGCTGAAGACTACTGTGGAAAGAGTTTGACCCTTACCCAGAAAGCATAATTTGCCTAGCAGAAAATATAGTAGAGAGCAAGAGAAGCCTAAGTGACTACATAGCTGAAGACCAGCAGATGGAAGCAGAGGACAACTCATCAGAAACTATGGAAGGATGTGACTGTTTACCAAAAAAAAAAAAAAAAATCAAAAAAAGTAGAGGAGCAAGAGGGGAAAGTGGCCATTCCCTGTGTTATTAGCTGTAACAGTCAAACATGGTAAATAGATCTCATGTGGCTTTCATAGAGTAAAGCTATGGCATCTAAGGAATTCATGCTAATTGTTTTGTCCTTGGGGGTATCTGATTCCTAGAAACAGGATTTTAAGGTGTTTTTGAGGAAGGGGAAGGCACTTTAATAAAGTTAGAAGATACTACTAGTTCTGAGTTGTATCTTGTGATTTCACATTAAATTGACAGTGATTTTGGGGATACTGAAGCCAGAGTTAGCCCTAGAAAGCACCAAGTTTTTGAATTAGAGTAACAGAATTAGGAGGAGCGCATAGAGATGATTTATGTCACTACTTAATTTCTCACTTTTGACTTTTGATACTTGTTGGCAAAGAAGCAAGACCGAATGTAGAAACAGGAAGGACAATGATCACTGAAACCTTTTGACTGATGAAGAAACCAAGGCAGAAAATTGTATAATGACCTCTCCAGTTCATATAGCTACTGCAAAATGTCAGGAACCTACCCACTACAGCCTTGAAATTTAATTTCCCTCGAAATTTAATCTGTAAAGTATTCACCTAGTCATTACTTTCATATGAGAAATGAATCAGAGGAATAATTTCTGCTCAACTTGATAAACAAAAAATTCTGTTACTATAGAGCATGAATAAATGAGCTTGATTCTTCCCTTACAAAGAAGGCCACTGATGAGAGCATTTCTTCATTACTGAGACTAACCAGCTTTGGACTTTATATATGACAGATAATTTTCTAAAGAGTCACTTCTCAAAGTCTGCCTAGGAAAGGACATAGTAAACTTCTCAATCTTTTTTACAATTTTCACCTTTCCATGTTTGGACAAGATATCAAAGGGCAGCTCTGTAAGAGTTATCTAGTCTAATCTACTCATTTTATATTTATGGTAGCATTTACAGAAAGGTTAGTGGTTTGAACAAAATTATGCACATAATGTAGCAGACACAGAATCTATTACCAGTTCTTTTGGCTCCAAGTCCAGACAATTTTCCATTGTATCACAGAAGTTAGATATTTATGTGCAATTTTATGAATACAGTTCAATAACTTGAGACCCAATAGAGAACTTTTCCATCACAAGAGCTATGAGGATCCATGGAAATGATTAAGTTTCTACAGAAATCCAAGGCAGACAGATATCAATATATGATGAGGAGAGTGAATAGACAGTATTCCTGACCACAAAATTTCTCTGTATAGAAAGTTAAATTTTGGTTTCCTAGGCAGTGTTATCCCAGAATCTAGCCCACTTTTTTGAGAAAGGAGATTTCTTGAGCAGTATACACATTTGGGATTGTAGTTTATGAAAAAAAAAACACAAGGTTTGAATCCCCAGGCAGCAATTTACTTGGTAGCAAAAGTAATCTTATTTAAAGGAGGGTTAACTTTGATTTCTGGCAGCAATGAATAGCCCTCAAAAAGATCAGAAAACTAATGCAATATTAATGGAGTTATTGAACTGATCCAACCAATTTGGAACTATGCCCAAAGATTTATAAAATTGTATCACTATTAGGTCTGTGTCCCAAAGAGATCATAAAAAGGGGAAAGGATCTCATGTAAAATATGCTTACAGCAGCTCCTTTTGTGGTAACATTGAATTGAAAATTGAAGGAATGTCCATCAATTGGGAAATAGTTTATGAAATAGAATGGAATACTATTGTGTTATAAGAAATGAGGAATAGGTAGATTTCAGAAAAACCTAGAAACACTTTCAGGAGCTGAAGCTCAGTGGAGTGAGCAGAATCAGAAAAACACTGTATACAGTAATAATGATGTCATGATCAACTATGACAAACAGCTCCTCCCAGCAACACAATGATCCAAGACAATTCCAAAAGATTCTTGATGGAAAATGATAACCATATCCTTAGAAAGAACCATAGATTCTGAATGCAGGGCAAAGAAACTATTTTTCACTTTTTTTTATTGTTTTTTGCTTTTCTTTTCCTCATGGTTTTTCTCTTTTTTCCCCTGAGTCTTCTTTCACAAGAAGAGTGTGTAGAAATTTGTTTAATGTGATTGTACATTTGGAACCTATATCAGACTTTGTTGTCTTGGAAAGAGGGGAAGGATATGAGTGAGAGAGAAAAAAAATGGAACATAAAATATTACAAAAATTGAATATTATTAAAAGCTATCTTAGGATGTACAATGTTCTGCTGGTTCTGCTCATCTTTCTCAGCATCAATTCATGCAAATCCTTCTAGGCATCCCGAAATTTCTATCCCTCCTGGGTTCTAATAGAACAATAGTGTTCCATCACATACATATACCACAGTTTGTTAAGCCATTCCCCAATTGGACATTCCCTCAGTTTCCATTTCTTTGCCACAATAAACTTTACTTGAAATTGGAAAAGAAAGAAAATACTACTAAGGAAAAAAGAAATGACTAGGTTCATTACATGTATGTTAGAATATTCTGGTATCAAGGGCTTAACCCAAATTGTGGCTTCCATAAGTCAACTAAGGCCAGTTCAATTTATTCAGAATGCCCCATGAATATACCTAAAGAGTTTCCAATTCTTGGGTTTCTTCTGGCCATCTTAATCACTGCCTGGATGAGTAGGTACTAATATCTCTGTTGGTTTAGGTCAGAGATTGGTTATCAATATAGCCCAAACTGAGAGAAGCTTTCCTTTTGAGCTCTGTCCTTCCATATAATGACTTTCATAAAATTTCTCTCTTATAGGGTTTGCCCTATAAGATCAAGGTATTAAAATGTAACTTTGTAACTAGAAAATGGAGTTTGCTTAAGTAACATTATCCCTACAGTTTCTTTTAAGAGTAGTTCCAAATTCAAAAGTTCAGAACCTTTTATCCTACAGAGAAATGGAGTTCGTCAGCCATTTTATTCTTGAACAAATAAGTGAAATATCCATGAATGGATACAGAGGCAAAAGTAAGAGCCTTGGCTTCCAAGTTCACCAAGATATTGTTACTGTTGTTGTTCAGTTATTTCAGTTATATCTGACTCTACATGACCTCAGTTGGGGTTTCTTGCTAAAGATGCTGGATTTGCAGTTTCCTTTTCCAGATCATTTTATAGATAAGGAAACCAAAGCAGAGTTAAGTGACTCACCCAGTGTAATATAGCTAGTGTCCAAGGCTGGATTTGAATTCACTAAGATAAGTCTTCCTGAAATCAGAACTAGCTAGCTATCTACTGTATAATGCGTATCCTCACCAACATCATAAATTTGAAGATTTGATGGTTTGAAGAAAAAGTTGATTATTGTATAGCAGCTTCAAAAAATCTTTCTCTTCCAGGAAAATTCAAGCACTGTGCATGCTTCTGTGTATTTAGAATTTGTTTATAGGCTTTTGTGAAGTTTTTGAGTGCATTATATATTTTCTGTCTCTATGGAATACTATAAGTTCTTTACAAATTCTGTATTTTCTATATGGAAAACGTAAGGGTTGTTTTATAGTCTCTTGTGTCTAGTATGTTAAATTCTTTTGCAGGAGTTAGGGATTTGTATTATTCATCTTTACAGAAATTTAGACAAGTCGTTTACATAAGATTATATTTAAAGTTTTGCTCCTCACACTAGACTAAAAAGAATAACAAAACAAACAAAAAGAATGAGATGCACCTCAGTTTCTAGTAAGATTTAGGTGTGGGAGACTGATGTCTTAGGGAAATGGTTAGTAAGGAGAGAAGACTGAGCTGAGTTACATTTAAAAAACAGAAAGAAATAGTTATTTCCTGAAATCAAGACTTAAGTCCTCTTTTTGCAATCTCTACCAATTATTTCTTGTTTTTCCTTCTGTGGAAAAGAGACAGAAAATATCTATAATGTAACCCACAATTCTTTCCTTCTCCAGATGAAACATCTCCAATTCCTTCATCTGGCTATTATGTAGTATGAACATAAGACCTTTCATCATTTTATCTGTCTTTTTCTAGATACTCTGAGTGCTTTGTTTAGTTTTTTTTTTGTTTGCTTTTTACTCTTGAAAATATATTCTTATTCTTAATCCTTTCAGATATGATCCTTATAGCTTGAGACCTCCCAAATTAGACTTTACCACTGGAGAGGATATGTCATAGGTTGAGAAACTATTTTTATTAAACCATTTAAAAGATTCTCTATTCCAATTCCAGTCATTCATTTTTTTAGGTGTTTTTTGCTAGGCAATGGGGTTAAGTGGCTTGCCCAAGACCACATAGCTAGGTAATTATTAAGTATCTGAGACCGGATTTGAACCCAGATACTCCTGACTCCAGGGCCAGTGCTTTATCTACTACGCCACCTAGCTGCCCCTATTCCAGTCATTCTTGTGGTGAATCAGTGCCATTTGCACTATCTTTCCCCTGGGATTTTTCTAGTCTTGGAAAGGAATCTTTTATTCATTTCAGCATTTTTGGAAGGGGGAAGGGTTTACTACAGTGTATGAGAGAGGTCCACTCTCTCACTGATTATTCAAAGTAGTTCTACTGAATTATGTAATTATCCAGGGGTACCTTTAGCAGGCAATTGGCAAATTGCAGACATTAATCACTAGGTAAGGAATGAGAGATTTAAAATTCTTATTTCTCTTGTATGAGCAATGTTAATCCTGGGAGAGTCTTTTTCATTCATATCACAAGTAATTTGCCTTCTCAATGTGAAGTTCCTAAACATTGTATAGACAATTAAAACATTTTAATCATCTTAGCAGAAACAACTTTTCAGATAGCATCCTATATAGTGCTTAAAACTCCAAAAAATTCTACATTTGCTAGATTATGTTTTCTAAATTATTACTTATATGATAAATGGTTAAGTCACTTAATCTACTACTTCTTGAAAATTAAATTTTGGGCAGATTACAGTCTGCATTGGTGAAAGGATTTATCACCCAAATGAAATTAAAGGGCTTCAGTGTATCAACATCTCTATTTTATAAACATATCTGCATCTCATTCAAAACCAAAAATTTTAAAACATCATATAAATGGAGAAATTAACCAAGAATTTTAATGAACTATGAAGATAATCTCTTAATGAATCTAAGATCACCCCCATGTAAACAGATGGCTACTCTGCTTGTGAGTAAGTTTAGTACCTATTCATAAGATATACTGTTGTGCAAAGAAAATGGCAGCAACTGAAGATGTCCAGGTAAAGTGTCACTGTTCCAAACAGGATTGTTTATGTGTGACTTCCTATTAAAAATGTAGTCAATCAAAGCCCTATTATTATTTTAGAAACCATCTAGTACTTGAACTCTATTCTATACAATTGCATTTTCTTAGGGCTACTGGAATCTTCTATGCTTTAGAGATTTTTGAAGTTCTTAAATTCATGACCGTGAATTTCTGTTAAAAGGTGGGTTTTTGCTTCTCTGAAGTATCACCTCACACTCAGACTGGCCAATATGATGAGAAAGGATAATGGTCATTGTTGGAAGGGTTTTTGGAAAATCTGGGACACTATTACATTGTTGGTGGAGCTATGAACTTATCCAATCTTTCTGGAGAGAAATTCGAAACTATGACCAAAGGTCAACAAAAATGCGCATGCCCTTTGATCCAGCAATACCACTACTGTGTCTATACCCTGAAGAGATAATGAAAAAAGGTAAAAGCATCACTTGTACAAAAGTATTGATAGCAGCCCTTTTGTGATGGCAAAGAATTGGAAATTAAATAAATGTCCTTCAATTTGGGAATGGCTTAGCAAACTGAGGCATATGTATGTCATGGAATACTATTGTTCGATTAGAAACCAGGAGGGATGGGAATTCAGGGAAGCCTGGAGGCATTTGCATGAACTGATGCTGAGTGAAATGAGCAGAACTCGAAAAACACTGTACATCCTAACAGCAACATGGGGGCAATGATCAACTTTGATGGACAGCTCATTCCATAAGTGCAACAATCAGAGACAATCTGGGGCTCTCTGCAATGGAGAATATCATCTGTATCCAGAGAACCAATTGTGGAGTTTGAACAAAGACCAATGACTATTACCTTAAATTTAGGGGGAAAAAAACTGATATTGTGTGATCTTGCTTTTTCTTATACTTTATTTTTCTTCCTTAAAGATATGATTTTTGTATACCATGGAAACAATGTAATGACTGACAAAGTGCTTCTGTGAGGGATGGGGAGAGGGAAGTAAGATTAAGGGAAAAATTGTAAAACTCAAAATAAAATCTTTAATTTAAAAAAAGTTGGGTTTTTGATCTTGGAATCATTAAATTATACCATTGTCTCATTACTTAAAGACAGTGGGACTGATGGTTTTTCTCCTATTGAATTCTAGACCCAATGAA
Source organism: Macrotis lagotis (assembly GCF_037893015.1). Classification (NCBI taxonomy): domain Eukaryota; kingdom Metazoa; phylum Chordata; class Mammalia; order Peramelemorphia; family Peramelidae; genus Macrotis; species Macrotis lagotis. The sequence goes on along the minus strand of NC_133663.1, from coordinate 135,488,223 downwards.
CTTGCTTGGACAGAATGTACTTGTTTACAAGTCATAGTATGGGAAAAATACATTTTATTTTCTGGTATAGATTGTTAGACTGATATTTTTAGTGACCATTGTACTCATAGAGCAGGCTTTGTGGATGCAATATGCACAATGTTATTAGCAAAAAGAACATCTGGGGATCTTAACTGTCTTTTGGGAATGCAGAGTATCCTGACTGACAATAGTGGAGATCTATTTCCTCAGGATGAAGTTAATAATCAATGGGAAGTTGAATTGAACAATCTGTGTAGTTGTTTCTATAAAGGAATACTTTTTTGTGATTGCAATATGTGCAAAACATAAGCCATTTGAAAAAGTTTGCTTCCACCAAGCAAATGCTTTTCTTACATATTCAACAAAACATGCATACTAGGATCCTGTAGTTTATTTACCTATCTGTCATTCATGTATCTATTTGTGGCATTGTGACTTGATCTCAAAGACAGGAATGTATACTAGGAGTATCATCCTAGGAAAGGCTTTTAATTTTTCAATGTTCTAAATAATTACTAAGATTATATGTTGAAGAGGAAAGACAAAGCTGCATTGATTACCTTAGATCAGTGAAATCAAAGTGAAATCAAAGTCTTCATACCTAGGACCATGAAGATGATGATTAATATAAAAAATTATCTGCAAGGAGTTTACTGTTTCTTTAATATATTTTCAACAAATATGTCTTTACAATAGGTATTTATCTTTTTATATTGTATGAAGTTAAAAAGCGATGAGATGGTAAATAATTGTAATGAGGAATAAAATTATTTTTTCATAATGTGCAATTCCTATGTCAATGCATGTTATTTGAAAAAGTAAGAAACATTGTTTACACAGTCACGAGAGTTAGTAGAAATGGGTTATAACAATCAAAGATATCCAAATAAGATTTTCATTTGATTATATTACATGGGGCTAGTGCTTGTATTACGGTCTGTACTTTATCTTTTGTATAAATCCCTGAAATATTTATATTGTAACCCACATAAATCCCCTCTATGTCCTAGAGCACATATTTATTTAATTTGAGACATAATCCTGTTTTAGAAAGTCTCTTTAAAACTTCCTCTACATTTGCCAGATGTTCCACCTCAGACTTCTCAATGTTTATAGCTCATTGTTTAGAAATATTGAGACATTAGGGATGCCACAAATCAGACATTTCTGAAGTGTGTTAGAATATGAGAGAATCCTATGACTATCCAAAAGGATATTGGTTATAAAGATAGTGCTTTTATGTGCGTTAATCATAATGCAATGCCTCAAAAGTTCATCAAATGTTGAATTTATTTCTTGTGTTATAGTCATATTTATTTTAGGCATGACTTCTCCCCCCCCCCCTTGAATACTTGTCACAATGTAAAAAAAAATCAAGACATTCACTGTAAGTCCAACCAGATTACTTCATTTAAAATATTTCTATCTATTTATAGTAACTGGAAAGTACAAAGAATTATCCCATGTAAAGCCTTAAAATAGGAGTTTCTCTGAACAACGTAGAATACATGCCTTCTAAAGCTATTAGTGACACTCCATTTTCCTTGTAATATATGCTCAGATATGCATAGTGAAGTAGATTTTCAAAACATTAACTTTCCATGGGGGAAAAAAGTTACTAGGAAATTGTTTTCTTTTCTTTTTCTAGCTCGTCCCCTTCTCCATACTTGTTTTACCCCAACTCTGTTTTAGATTTTTCAAGTACAGTCTTTCTAAAACAATAGAATTCTAGTGTGGGAATATATACCCTAGAAGTTAGACCTTTACAAACTCTAAAGTAATGCTAATGTGTGTGGATTAGAATATAAGCATTCCATCTAGCACATGCAACTTATCTAGGTTAGAATATTATCAGTGGCAGCCATATTATTATATTCCTTTGTTATAAAACTTTAATATTAAGAAGAGCATCTTGGGGCAGCTAGGTGGCACAATGGATAAAGCACCGGCCCTAGAGTCATGTGTACCTGGATTCAAATCTGGTCTCAGACACTTAATAAGTACCTAGCTATGTGGCCTTGGGCAAGCCACTTAAGCCCATTACCTTGCAAACCCGCCCCCCAATAAAAAGAGCATCTTTCTGTTAAACTGAAATCTGCATTATCACTTCTACCTACTGGATCTTGTTCTACTTCCTAGTTAACATTTCTCAAAATTGATCTAATCCCTTTTCTAAATTAAATTCCCATAAATTTAGAAATCTTTATTTCTCCCTATGTTTTCTCTTCTGTTTTCTTAGCACTCTCAGCACATGGTTTTGAATCCCTTCAACATCCAAGCTAAGTTCATAAATTCCAGTTGTCTATTAAAATATAGTAACAAAGACAAAATATTCTGATTACGGCAATTATCGTTTACCTTACTATCTAAAATAAGTCAGTTATTTTTGCCAATCCAATCCAATCCAATCCAATCCCATCATTGACACACAATCAAATTGGAAACTTTTTGAGACTTTATATTTAATTGTAGGAAGAATTTGTTGTTAAATTTTGTCATATTTTGGTCATAGTTTTAATCTGTTGAATTAAATTAGTGTCCTGTTCTTAAAATTCAAGAAATTAGTTATTCCAACCAGACCCATGTCCCTCATAAAGTGGATCAATGTGATACTATATCCAATTTTTTAATGGAAATATTAAACAAGAAAGGTTTCAATCAGATATCTATGTCATCCTGCTCTAGAACCTTCTCAGTAATTGACCCTAAAGGTTAATCAAATCAATATTATTAACAATAATGCATTTCTCTATCTTGTTCAGAAGGATATAATTATTGTGAGATCTGCTAAAGTGCTGATAAACTATAAAAATAGCACTTTCCATATTCTTATCAAATAAAAAAAACCATGAGGAAACGATGTTGGAAGTAAACATTTTCTATGAATCTCTGCCCATTAAGGTACATTTTTTTAATTTTTAAGAACATTGTTTCTCTTTCTCAAATTTTATAAAATATTCCTTTCATAATCCAGCCTATAATTTTAATTAGTTTATATGAAATTATTTTCCACTTTGAAATATCTACTTTCTTTCCAGTTTTGAAAATTAAAACATTTACCTGTATCAAGTCTTCCAATCTTCCATTCCCCTGTGTTGACATACAGATGTGTTCTGAACCCATGACCAATATCTCATGAAAGTCAATTGTTAATTTTTCATTTGGGAATACTTTAATCTCAGAAATCAGCAAATACTGGAAATCAGGAATTGATTTATTGTTTTGTTGGTTGTCTTGACTTAAGAAAATGATGAACAAAATGTTAATAATTCAAAATAAATTTAAAAGAATATCATTCTCACATTCCCCCTCCACCACCACACTAGAGACCAATTATTAGACATTTACCACCTTATGTTGTTCTCTCCTTTGTTATTAAAGGGGACTATTATATCAGTTTAATTCAAAAACAATTACAACACTAGCAAGTTTTAAAAATGCAAAGAGAACACATGTTTTTAAATGGCTATATCAAATTGAAAATGAATTAGACTATACAGAAAAGTGAACTAAAATTACCAGTAAAAAAAGGAATTCAGCAAATTTAGAGATTATAGAATCTCAGCTCATCCCTTTCCACTGATTCTGAACTCTGTCATTGTGCAAAACCATGTGTCTTCTTTTCTCCCCTTACACTGCCGCAATCCTTATACAAACTTTCAGTATATTAATCCTAGTCTATTAGAATAGTTTGTGTTTGGTCTCCTCGGGAAAGTTTCTTTCCACTGTAGTTCATCCATCCTCAATTCACCTACCAATTGATCTTCTAAAATTTAAGGTCTATGTAATTATCCATTCAATAAACATCAGTTGCTCCTATTACTTTCAGGTTCAAATATAAAAGCATCTAGCTTTTAAATAATCCACTGTATCCTTTCTACCATTTCAGCCTTCTGATGGTGACTTCCTTTTCACAAACTCCATAATCTAGTAATATAGACCCTTTTGCTCTTTCTTTTTGCACAAAACATTCCAACTCCTGCTTCCCTAACTTTTAATCATATGTCCCTCATGTCTGACATGTATACTTTCAGATTTCTAGCTTTCCTTGAAGTGTTAAATAAAAACCAGCTTTCTACAGGGGAACCTTCCCTATCTCCCTTAATTTTGGGGGGGCTTCTCAATGAAAATACTTCCATTATATACTTTCATTATGTTTACATATTTGCCAAAATATAGTCTCTCTGATTAGAATGTGATCTCCTTGAAGTCAAGAACTGTTTTTTGTCTTTCTTTGCATCCCAACATTTTGCTCAGTGTTTAATGCAAATTAAACATTTAATAAATGTTTCTTGATTGATTGATGAATCTTCCTCTCAATCCAAATTATTTTATATGAGAGAATTAGATCTGTTTGATTACTTGCATCAGGATTTCACACATACCTAGTCAGGAGAGGAAAGAAAGAAAGAAAGAAACAAACAAACAAACAAACAAACAAACAAAGGAGGGAGGGAGGAGGGAGGGAGGGAGGAAGGAAGGAAGGAAGGAAGGAAGGAAGGAAGGAAGGAAGGAAGGAAGGAAGGAAGGAAGGAAGGAAGGAAGGAAGGAAAGAATATTGTATCATCTTTAATCTATTCCATGTCTATATTTTACAGGTTTTTTCTGTCTGTCCTTGCTCCATAGTAGCTATATCTCTGCGAAATTTCTTTGGAATATTCAACTGATATCTCTTAAACACTTAGAATTAAAATGAAATATATTTTTACATTATATATTATATAGAGAGAGGAAACAAGATATCATAGAAGGATCAATGGGCTTTAATTGCAAATTAGTCACTAATTAACCAAAAAGAAGATAATGGGACATATAACCTCTCTCAATCAAAATGAAAAAAATGTCATTGGAGATAGAAACATTGCAGAATGTAAGATGCCTAAAGCAGGAGTTATATGTCATTATTCTGCTCTTTACCCCAATATAACTTTAAGACAAACAAAACAAAATTTGTGTTTTTCTTAAATATCATTCATTATCAACCACAGTTGTTATGAATTTTAACCCAAAGTATTTTTGGTATATCTTTGTCATACCTTTGCATCTATGTCATTAACCTTATTTGATTTCCATATTCCAAAGGTATTTGTTTAAAACTCTAGTTGCTTTGAAAATGCTCTTCACAGTTACATCAATGTTTGCAAATAACTCCCATTTTTGCTCTTAATCAAAAGTGTTTGTTTTGTGTCATCTGCTTTTGAATAATAAAAAAATTCTGGGAAATAACAGTGCATTATTAAAACCAAGTGAATGTCAGATCCCCAAGAAATACCTCTATAAAATTATAATTTTTAGAAGGCCTAGGGCACATAAATTGACACAAAATTATTATACTTTTATTTTTATCCCACTATTTGTATTTGCTTTTGTTTATGCTTTTAAAAAGAAGAGTTTCATTTGATAAAACTTGGTTATTCAAGATATTCTTAAATTTTGTCTTTTTATGTATTAAAGAGAAACCCAATTTAAAAAATGAAATCAGTATGAATTCCTTTACCTTGTCCAGTGCTACACAAAAGTATGGTAAAAACCTCCAGAAACCCTGGAGACAAATCAAGTTGAGTTGAATGTGTGGTACAACATCAGACCTGGAAGTCACGAGGTAGCACAAGTGTCAGGAAGACCTAAGTTCAAATCCAGATTCAAATGTTTACTAGCTATGTATTCATGGGTCTCCTATCCAGGATATAAAGTAACAAATACAAAATATAAAACCAAGAGTCATTCCCCAACATATACATTGTCAAAATATATCACCAAGTAGTTTTCAAAGGAAGACATCTAAGCTAAAAATAATGCAATAAAAATATACCAAATCAGCAACAATTAAGAGAAATGCAAACTGATGCAACTCTAAGGCTTCAACTTTTACCCTTCATAATAAAGAAAATAAAGGAAAAAAGATGACAATTGGAGCATTTGCAGAAAAAACAAAATCAATGCAATGTTAGTGTAGTTGTGAAATGGTCTAGAGCTTCTGGAAAGTAGCTTGAGGTTCTGTTACTCAAATCAATAAAATGGATCTATGTGTTAATCAAGAATCTCTTGGTGTGTAAGACAAAGAAAAAAGAAAGAGGAAAAAGTTAACTATATATGTAACTGTAAGTTACAGTAAGTATATGTAACTAAATTACAGTAAGTAAAATATATAAGATCAAACACATATATTAAAATGTACAGTATAACCAATTATGAAATACATATATGAACATAAGCATACATACCAAAATGCACATGCATATTCACACATATACTTCTGTGTATATATACACATGCATATGGCATACATAAATACTTAGGCATATATTTGCATAGTATGTATGTGCACATAGATGTACATACAGAAATCAATGCATATGTACATATATGGATAGACAAATAAATGTGTATATCTCTTTGTGCATATACATCTACATAAAATTCTACTCATGTTTTAGTATGGTAAGGAAGCCACTATAGGTTTCATGCCAATGTGAAGCACAAACCCTAACAAATCCTATCAAGTTGCAAGCTTTTCATGTCTGTTTTGGCAAGATATAGTTTTCCAATAACAACCAATTTTAGAAAAACATTATCACTTCACAAAAGAACGATGACTAGGTGACAACTATTGACCAAAGAAGCTCATTTAATCCTCTATTAAAAATGTGGAAATTAGCAAAAGTGATATTCTCCTCAAGGAAATTGTACATCTTGTGAAATTGTTATAATATTTATGTATGGTGACATACCCACTATAGAAGATCCCAGAAGATGAAGGCCCCAAAGCTCCTGCATAATTTACCACAACCAGGAAAAATAACTGACAATGCTTCATAAAATGTCCCTCCACACACATGCATTTTACATGTATGTATATGTGTGTGTGTGTGTGTGTGTGTGTAAACATAGTGAATCTAATAGTTGGCACCATAAACATGATGAGGACAATTCTAGAAGAAATGAAACAATATAGGTGTCAATATTGTTAACATGAATTAAGCAAGAATGGAAAGGAAGTTACAACTCAAAGGAGGGATGGTGTAGTCTGTCTTTGAAGAGGTAAAAAGATTTAGTTGGAAAGAGCTTCATAGTTTTGTGTTTCAGTTCCTTCATGATCAGATTAATGAGTGAGGTTCATCATGGTTAAGAAACTTAATTAAAATCATACATTCAGGAGGTCTTAGATGGAAAATTTAAGCCTATTCTATGCCTTCAGAAACAGGGTTTTTCCCCACCATATAACACCATTGATGTTTTGTTTTACTTTTCCCTTTCATATTTGTTAAGCTTATTGCATTCCTCCTTATGATCATTTTACTAATAAACTAATATAGAAATCATGCTAGTTTATGAACCAACATCCGTTGGAAAGAGATGAGGAGTTAGAGAAATTTGATAAGACCCTCTAAACATATTCAACATTTACATTATTTAACATTTGATTATTGCAATTCCAAAGTTAGGTTAGAGGCTGATTGCAGACATTGTTATAAATTATGCTGAATGCATACATATATATAATATGTGAACACATATTCATTCATATAACAATATAAATATAATGTGTTTCTATATCCTAGAATTTATCAAAATAAATTTGTACATATATGAATTTGAATATGTATGCATATGTACATTTATAATTTACAACCTTCACATATATACATGCTTGTTTTTTCTGTCTGTATGTATGCATATGTGTGTATATAAAATAACTCAAGGGAAAAAAATGAGACCAGAAAGATATGTATTTTCAGAAGCCTTACATTCATTTATCAGGAATGCAGCACCCATTCCTACTAAACACACAAGAGAGTATAGGAATAAATGGATTGTTCCTTAGAATAATAAGAAGTATCTATCTGAAACCATCAATAAGCATTATATGCAGTAGGGATAGGCTAGAGGCATTCTCAGTAAGGTCAGGGGTGAAACAAGGATGCCCATTATCACCACTACAATTCAATATCATATTAGAAGTGTTAGCTTCTGCAATGAGAAAAGAAAAAGAAATTAATGGAATTAGAATTGGGAAGGAAGAGACAAAACTCTCATTCTTTGCAGATGACAAGAAGGTATACCTAGAGAATTCCAAAAATCATCTAAAAACTGCTAGAAATAATTAGGAACTTTAGTAAAGTTACAGGATATAAAATCAACCCTCATAAAACTCCAACATTTCTATATATGATTAGCAAGATACAACAGAAAAAGCTAGATGGAGAAATCCCATTCAAAGTAACCTCAGACAATATAAAATACAATTACAAAACTCTCCTCACACAAATAAAATCAGATTTTTATAACTGGGCAAACATCAAGAACTCATGGATAGGTCGAGCTAATATAATAAAAATGATAATTCTACAAAAACTGAACTACCTGTTTAGTGCCCTACCAATAAAAATTCCAAAAATTACTTTAATGAGTTAGAAAAAGTTGTAAGCAAATTCATATGGAGAACTAAAAAGCCAAGAATTTCCAGGGACTCAATGGAAAAAAAAGTGCAAAAGAAGGCGGCTTAGTCTTAACAGATCTAAAATTATATTATAAACCATCAGTCATCAAAACTGTCTGGTATTGGCTAAGAAAAAAAAGTGGTGAGGGGTGGCTAGGTGGCACAAGGGGTCGCTAGGTGGCACAGTGGATAGAGCACCAGCCTTAGAGTCAGGAGTACCTGAGTTCAAATCCGACCTCAGACACAGTAATTACCTAGCCGTGTGGCCTTGGGCAAGCCACTTAACCCCCATTGCCTTGAAAAATTAAAAAAAAAGTGTTGGATCAGTAGAATAGACTAGGTGTAATAGCAGGTAATGATTATAGTAATCTGTTGTTTGATAAACCCAAAGAGTCCAGCTATTCAATAAAAAACTGTTGGGAAAATTGAAAATCAATATGGAAGAAAATTAGATTAGACCAACACCTCACACCCTATACCAGGATAGGATCAAAATGGATACAGGATCTACACATAAAAAGCAATATTATAAGCCAACTAGAAGATCAAGGAGTAGGTTACCTTTCAGATCTTTGCAAAGGGAAGCAGTTTATGACCAGTCATTAAAAACAAACTAGATGATTTTGATTACACTAAATTAAAAAGCTTTTGCATAGACAAAACCACTGCAACCAAGTTCAAAAGAAATGTAGTCAATTGAAAAACAATTTTACAACTAATATTTCTGACAAAGGATACATTGCTAAAATATATAGAGAACTGGGTCAAATTTAAAAAAAAGCCATTCCCCAATTGAAAAATAGTCATAGTATATGCAAAGGCAATTTACAGATGAGGAAATCAAAGTGATCCATAGTCATATGGAAAATTGCTCTAAATCATTACTTATTAGAGAAATACAAATTAAAGGATCTCTGAGTTACCACCTCACACCTCTCAGACTGACCAACATGACCAGAAAAGACAATGATCAATATTGGAAGGGATGTGGGAAATCTGGAACACTAATACATTGCTGGTGAACCTGTGAACTCATCCAGCCTTTCTGGAGAGAAGTTTGGAATTGCACCCCAAGGGCAACAAAAATGTGCATACCCTTTTATCCAGCAATACCACTCTGAGTCTATACTCTGAGGAGTTTATGAAAAAGAGTAAAAACATCAATTGTACAAAAATATTCATAGCAACCCTTTTTGTGATGGTAAAGAATTGGAAATTTAGTATATGTCCTTCCATTGGGGAATGGCCTAACAAATTATGGTATATGTATGTGATGGAACACTATTGTTCTATTAGAAAACAGGAGGGATGGGAATTCAGGGAAACCTGAAAGGATTTGCATGAACTGATGCTGAGTGAGATGAGAAGAATCAGGAAATACATTGTAAACCCTAACAGCAACATGGGAGTGATAATCAATATTAATGGACTTGCTCATTCCATTAATGCAACAATCATGGAAATTTTGAAGTATCTGGAGAATACCATCTGTATCCACAGAAAGATTTGTGGAGTTTAAAGAAAGACCAAAGAAGACTATTACCTTTAACTTAGAAAAATAAACTGTTACCTTATTATGTAATTTTTCTCTCTTAGATTTTATTTTTCTTCCTTAAGGATATGATTTTTCTCTCATCACATTCAACTTAGATCAATGTATACCATGGAAACAATGTAAAGACTAGCAGACTGCTTTCTGTAGGAGTGGGGGGAGAGAAGCAGGATTAAGGGAAAAAATGTAAAATTCAAAATAAATAAAATCTTTCTTTAAAAAAAAGAATACCTATAACCAAAACAAGATTAAAGAGATGCTAGAGAATATGATTTCCAAACATTTATAAAACTGATCATTTTCCTCTTTTCATGAAATTACTGGGTAACCACTTGGACATATGTCAGGATCAGAAAACTATGTACAAATTTACCATTAACTTGTTAAAGTAAAGATTGATAACTATATCAAATTAGAACACAAAAATAGTAAATGAAACAAAACAGTATGAAGTGGAAATAGTTGCATATTGATCCTTTTAAAGAAATTATTGATGATTCATAAATGGTAAATGCACAAAAGAACAAGCAATGTTATGGATGATCTACATATAATATAACTTTATTACCAAAATAAGGAAAATATAGAACCTAGAAAACACTTCATTCAGAAACTATTTACTTACCAGATGTGGTAGCTAAGGGTACCACTAATTTAGAAGATAAACATATTTACAAAATACTACTGAGGAATATGGTAGATTATTATTTGCATTATTGAGTAACAAAAAGTGAGAAATAATGATGGGCAATGTTTTTAAAAATTGGGTAAGAGATCCTATTAAGTAAAGTTATTCAGAGAACACTCTAGTATGAAAACTGGACAGATAACAACAAAGAAAAAAATCAGAAACTATATTTAATGATTTCTTCAGGAAGCTCTTTATACCACTTTTGGGCTGTTCTTTTCAAAACTTCAATGGGATCCATGATGATGAATTGGCACTAAAAAAATAGTAAGAGTACCTGAACTAGACAAAGTGTAAATAGAAAATTACACTACATAATTTGAGGGCTTTATGACGATATTTTTCAAGACATCAGAATGAAGGTGAAAAAAATTTATGTATATATATATATATATATATATATATATGTCTATACATATAGACATATATAAGCAAAAATGATAAAAATATAAATAACTAAAAGCTCATATGCCTAAGTCCTCTGTAGATATTAACTGATAATGATCTACATTATCTCCTATATATCCTTCAAGAAAGTATGAGAATCAGAAAATTTTTAAAAAGAAAAATATATATGATCACATATTTATTATCATATGATAGACTGTGTGGTACATATTTTATATTGATTATAAAAAATAACTTCACAAAAGCAATATCCAACCCCAGAGGTGCTCCTCTGACATGGTAGCAAATATCATAGATTGAAACCCATGTAGTTTGTTGTATAATTAATGTTAAAGAAAAGGAAAGCTATATTATAATATATATATACACACCTTAACACACACACACAAACACACACACACACACACACACACACACACACACACACATATATATATACATTCAATGTTTATCTAATCCTCTTTCGTTTTACTGTAATTATTGGAATGCTTATTAGATTTGGGGTGTTTTAAGTTCAGATAGAAAGTAGCAATGTATAGCAGGTTTTAGAGGATGGATTTTCTCACATGTAGTTAATGTTCAGATAGGTTGTATAGTGAGTGAATTACTCTAGTTGATAATGACACTAGATCCCTACCCTTCAGGCTTTTAACTTGACTGTCATTTTCTATTTCTTCAATTAAGTACTAAAATAATTCAAAGAAATACTTCAGTATTTCCTCATAATTTAATAGAAATGCACGATCTCTTTTACTAATAAATTAGCTGCTACCCCTACTGATAAAGGTAAAACAGAAAAATCCTATCTGCAAATTTTCTCTTTTATCTTTCTCAAAACCCTATAGTCTCACAAATTGGCTTAAAAAATTAATGTTACCACAAAACTTATTATCAATGTAACAAAAATTCCTAAGATAGTTTTTTGTTCAATTTTATTTTGAGTTTTACAATTTCCCCTAATCTTGCTTCCCTCCCCCTGCCCCCCACATACACTGATCTAAGTTGAATGTGATGAGAGAGAAATCATATCCTTAAGGAAGAAAAATAAAGTCCAAGAGATAGCAAATTTACATAATAAAGAAACAGGGTTTTTTTTTGTTTCCTAAGTTAAAGGTAATAGTCTTTGGTCTTTGTTTAAACTACACAATTCTTTCTCTGGATACAGATTGTATTCTCCATCACAGATAGCCCAAAATTGTCCCTGATTGTTGCATTGATGAGATGATGAGATGAGCAAGTCCATCAATATTATCAATGTAAGGAAAATTCCTAAGATAATTTTAAAAAGACAGTTAATTTGGAAGAATAACTATGCTGAGAAAGAGAGTAGGTAGAATAATCTCTGATTAATTGTTTTCTTTAAAAGTTTAAAAACGCCTTCTCATCATCCAGTTTTCTCAGGATAATTGAATCTCTCAACTGTTTTAACATTTCTTCACGAGAGATTTAAATTCAGTTTTATAAGGAAATTTCTCTGTGTGTGTGTGTGTGTGTGTGTGTGTGTGTGTGTGTGTGTAATGGGAGTTAAGTGACTTGTCCAAGGTCAAATAGCTAATAAGAAACAACTTTAGGTTGAACTTGAACTCATATCCACCTGACTACAGGGCTAGTGCTCTATCCATTGCACCACCAAGCTGCCCTTGTGTCACCTAGCTGCCCCACCCCATAGTTTTTGTAAATACTACATGTAAATGCTAATGATATTTTAGTTTGTTTTTTTTTAATTCTGCTATATCACTGAAGCTATTGATCATTTTAATAAATTTCTTTCCTAATTTGGGGAGTTTTATGGGTAAGCTATCTTGTCACTTGTAAATAGAGAAAATGCCTCCTTTTTGCTAATGTATATACATCTAATTTTATTTTCCTGCTTTATAATTTGTATAACAATGTTTTTCATTGTAATAAGGAGTGGAGTTATCTTTCATTTAGCCTTGTTTATAATGAGAGGAAAAAACTCTCAATTCTTATAATCCTAGTTTATTATTCTAGTTGATTTCCCATAACATTATTTTCAGGATTGAGGTTTTTTGTTTCTTTTGTTTCATAAAATGATGAATAAATAAAACAGCAACTTTGTACTTTATAAACCATTCTTCTCACAATAACCATATTATGTAGCTAATAAAAAATTTTCTCCACATTACAGTGAGGAAAGTGATACTCAAAGTGGTTCAAGGGAACTTACTATCAATGAAAGAGATGGATGAAATTCTTAAGACTGGAAGGGATATAGTTGTAATTAACTTAAGTCTCAGTATATTATTTTATAGACAAAAATAAAATAAAAACTAAAGAAATAAAACTATTAGTTTAAAGCCATATCTTAATTAGTGGCTAGGTTTGTAGTAGAATAACAATTTTCTCTCAATCAAATAGTTGTTATATCCTGCCATACCATTCCTGATTTTCTCTTTCTCTTAAAAAGTCTTGTTTACTAATTATTAATATTAGAATTATTAGAAATAAGAGCAATGAGTATCCAAAAGTTTTTGAGGTATCAACTGGCTCAGCTTTCATTCTTTTACAAAATGCGATGTAGGTAGGTAGTAGATAGATATATAGATGGATAGATAGATAGACTGATAGGCAATATAGATATTTCTGTATATATGCATGTACTAAATAAAATTGTTTATTATATTCTTGAAATAATTTCTTTTGCATCTAACAGTGAAACTGAATTCCACTGCTTTATTAAATGTATCTTTTTTACAAGGCAATGGGGTTAAGTGGCTTGCCCAAGGCCATACACCTAGGTAATTATTTAGGGCCTGAGGTCAAATTTGAACTCAGGTCCTCCTGACTCTAGGGCCAGTGCTCTATCTACTGCACCACCTAGCCACCCCAAATGTATCTGTCTTATGTCGAAGTCAAATATCCACTATTTAAATTATTTTTTTCGTTTTATCATCAGTCATAATAGTCTTCTAGACTTTTATCTTTTCTCATCATGGAAATGAAAACAATCCATAAACCTATATTTTTGTTCCCTTTCCCATAGCAAAATAATTTTTAACATAACGTGAATATCTTTATATTCCTCTTCTATTAGAATGATTATAGTATTAAGTGCTTCGTGATTAGTTTATGACAATCTCCCTTTTTCCTGCTGTACCATGACAAAAGAACCATATTTACATTCTTATGCAATAATTCCAGAAATTTTTACATGTAAATTATGCAATTTTGACAATTATTAGTTAACATTGTTATAATTTATAAGACACTTCAGTAGGTGATAAGTTTACAAAAATGAAAAATGTCAAATGCCTTCATGAGGCTTTGAGTTTTCACATTGCTTATATACAACTAAGAGTTATTTGAAAAATGAACTCATGCATTCAAAAATATATTATCATAAAAATTTTGCTACCAGAGCTATTATAAACTATTTGGTATAATCCCTTTGCACAGTTGAGTAAACTGAAACACACCTGCAAAGTAACTTGCAAAAAATTATATGATTAGTAAGTGCTGGAGATAATGTTTGAACCTGAGTCCTCTTTGATAAACTTCAAATCCAGTTGTCAATGATAAGAAATCCTATCAAAAATAATTCAAGTTTTGGACTGATCATTCAGTACCTTTGTGCTTATCTAGATCAGGTGCAATGCCAATGTATACATTTTGTGCCGATATAATTTAAGAATGTTTCTATTCCTTTAAAAATTATTTTATTCATTTTCTGCATAAATGGTTTTTTATTCTGCTACATCACTGAAGGTATTGATCATTTAAATAAATTTCTTTCCTAATTAATACACATAAAAGCATATGTAGTATGTGTATTTATGCATATATATGTGGAGAAAGGGAAGAAAAAGACAGAAATATGGTAAAGAACTCTAATAATGAACTCATTATATATGTGTGTGGATGCATATATTGTGTATGCATGCTTACTTATTTGTCAGTATGCACATACCTATGTTTCCATGCATACACACACACACACACACACACACACACACACACACACATTTCCACATTATTACCTAGTCAGAACTAAAAATTCAAATCTCAATCATGAGGTTTTTTTTTTCCTTCTTTTGTATTCTCTCCCCTTTTCCTTGATGTTAGTATGGATTTTGTTGACAATAGGCTCTTGATTAAAGATTAATTAATTGCTAATATTAGGCAACAAATAAATTCCTTCAGATAGTATTCTTTATTAAAGAGGGATCATCAGAGAGATAACTGAAAATGTTCACTTTAATCATGTTTTTAGTTGGTTATTTTAGCTAATATGTTCTAATATAGATTTATATGATCAGTGTTAAATGTGCCTTGCAAATCTTCCATATAAATTCAAACCATACATTTTCTCACTAAAGGAAGATCTTTGGTCCATACTACATTGATAGGACATTTTTATTACAGTAAGAATTCCTATATTATCTTAGGCTGTGAAAATGTTGTTTTAAAATCCTTTTAGAATCATGCCAAGATTTGTTCCATTAAAATTAACCATTAGCATATGAACTATCACTGCCTAGGAACAATCTCCTAGGATAAAAAAGACCATTCTCTGGTCTGTTCTAAATAGTAAAGCGCTTCATTGTAAAACAGAGCCCCTTATTAGAGTTCTATACTCCATTTATAACTCTACCCAGGGGTTATAGAGAGGGCAACCTTCCTAAACTTTACCTTCACCCCTCTAGTGACCTTTTCAAGATTCTGTGGTAAATGCTGTTCAAGAAAGTTGGAACATCAGAAAAAAAAAAAGATTTTTTTTTTCAGAAATGCAATAAAATAATAATGTTTTCTATAAACTTGTGGCAAGAAAATATACTCTTAAGAACTGCAGTTTCTTAATTTTAAATGTCCAGAGAACTGTGGAAAAGTCACAAATAAGTTTAAATAGAGCTCTGTTATTTTTTCACTAAACAATAGCCAAAGAAAAGTTTGTTATTTTAGAAACTTCTTTTGTATCTGTTTAGTGTATAATTACCCAGTGCCACAATGAGAAGCCACATCAGAGTGTTTGTGTGTGTGTGTATGTATATAGATATAATTTATCTATCTATATTTTTATCCTTCACATTTATATACAAAAGTCTTAGACAATTCATAAGCAGTTATATTTGAGGAGGCTATTTATTTTTTAAAAAAAGGATTAATTTCCTTATGCATATCATGATACATTTTAATAAACTCCAAGGGATTACCTAATATTTTTCGCAATGTCTTCTAATCTTCAGATTAAAATCAACATTCACAGTATTTAAAATCAAATTGTGTACAAAGTTTTGTTAAATACAATAAAAGATGCAAAAGAACATGCATTCCTTGTCTTAAAATGTTTTCAGCATCATTGAGGAAATGGGAAAAACATATTTGAAATAATTTTAAATTATAATAGTTCATATTTACATACATACACTTTATAGTTTGCAAAGTGCTTTAAATATATAATTTAAATTTAAATAAATAAGCATTTAAATAAATAAATAAGCATTTAAATTTAAATAAATAATTTAAATATATAATTTAATCCTCAACATGCAGAGTTATGTAAAATTATAATCCCTATTTTACTGATGAGCAAAATGAAGACAAGAGAGTTTATGTGACCTTCCCATGGTCACATGGTATTGAAGAGTCCCTTTCTTGCTTTGTTTTATTAGAGTTCAAAAAAAGAGCCATATTCTGGGGATTTCATAAGAATAGACAAAGAGAGGAGAGATTTAAATTAAATTCCCTCCTGACTCCAAGTTAAATTTTCCATCAACTACATCTGCTATAATATACGAAATAGTATAAGGTGAAGGGCCAAAATGTATAGTATGGTGGTTATAGAAAGAATTTATTACTTGATTGGCTGAATAACTATTTTGTTGTATGCTTTTAGTATAGAAAGAGGACAGTATTTTCAATGTTGGGGACATAGATTTAGGTGGTATTTGAGCACCAGAGTGCAAAAAGTGGAAAGGCACCTTTGTCTACTTGCTGTGCAGTAGTCACCAAAGTGTCAATTCTATTTGAAGTAATATTAGGCTTCATTAAGACACATAAAGAATGTCTAGAATTCAAGATCTGATTTTTTCACTATACTTTGTTTTGCTTATGCCACATCTAGAGTACTGTTCTGAAAGATATATGAAAACTGACATCTTGGAGGGATATATATATGGATATATATATATATATATATATATATATATATATATATATATATATATATATATATATATATATGCAACCTGGATTTTCAAGGTCAAGCCAAAAGAAGTGGCAAAAGACACTAGGAATTTTTCACACTAACAAATAAAGGAAGAAAGCATAATAGCAAGTCTTCAAGGATTTAAAAGGCTCGATATGAAAGTTATTGTTCATTATTTTATCTTGAGATGAGACTGGCGCATTCCTATTTGGTAAGCTGATAGACTTTTGAATGGTTTTCAGTCAATGAACTAATAGACTTCTGATTTATTTTTCGTCAATCAATAAGCATTTATTAAGCAGTTTCTGTGGACTAGGCACTATGCTGTGGGTTGGTTTCTCACCTCACACTAGATAGCTTATATCATAACTTCTCTGGTGCCTTTAGACTTCTGGCTATATTTTTCACAGTCTTTGTTTGGATAAAGCCCTTTACTATTATTTCTCCCTGAGTATTGATAACTATTAAATCTGTTGCCCTGTTTATATATTTTCTAGATCATATGTAAGAGAGCTGGCTTCTACAATATTCCAGGCTGCCATTTTAACTAGATATTAACTGTTCAAGATCTTCTCAATCTTTACCACCCTGTGTTTTTTTTTACAAAAAATACTCCAGGGGCGGCTAGGTGGTGCAGTGAATAGAGCACCATCCCTGGAGTCAGGAGTACCTGGGTTCAAATCCTGCCTCAGACACTTAATAATTACCTAGCTGTGTGACCTTGGACAAGTCACTTAACCTCATTTGCCTTGTAAAAAATATTCCAAAATAAAAATGTACTAATGGTTTGTTAATCAGCAAAATAAATATTAATTGGTGAATGGAATTGTTTTATTATAGAGAATTCCTTAATCCAATGAAATAAAACACTTAGGTGGGATTAAAAAAAGACAATAGATAGGAATAAGCCTTTTTGGCTCCAAACACCTATTACATAGGTCTGAAAATGGGTTCTTGTTTGAGTAGCAACCTAAACAAGTTTACCAAAGCTTATGACCAAATTAGACACAGAAAAGTGAATTCTTAAAATAGATTCTCAAATAGTTTCTCAGTAATTTTTGATTAGTTTTCCATAAGCACCAGATTACTTACATAAGCACTAGACTGAAATGAAAGTCTGGAATTACTGATGCAAATATGATTATCAGGTCATTGCACTAAAGGGCTACAGGGATAATGCTAGAGATAGGATCATTTCAACTATTAACATCAGTGAAAAAATAAAATTTTATGGGTAGATTTTATGTCCCCAGAACTAAGGTAATGTTAAATGATATGTGAGACATAATAAATTATTGTTGCCTTCAAGAAGCTTCCAGTCCAGCTAGAGAGATAATATTAGCACAAAAGATGGAATGAGCAAACCATTTAATACCATATTCACTGCCATGCTTCATGGCATTCCCTAAAAGTGTTGTAGAGATTCTCATAGTTCTTTTATCATTATAAGCATTCAATAAACATATGTTGAATGGAAAATAGGTCAAAGTTGGTATAATCAGAGAGGATAACATGGAAGAGTTGTAATTAAATTGATCTTAAATATATGTGTAGGAATTGGGTGGAAGGGATAGGGGGTTGGTGTTTTAGACTGGGAAAGAAACAAATTATAGTGGTAAATACAGGTTTAGAATGTTAGCAAAAAGAAAGAAAATCTTCATGACTACAACAAATGCTCTGGGTGAAGAAGATCATGTTGGATAAGCCTAGTAGGTCCACATGAAAGTTAAGCAAAAATGTTTAGAATTGACATCATAGTAATCAGCTGTGAATGACTTACCTTTTCTCAGCAATTCTGTGATCCAAGAGAACTCTGAAGGACTTATGATAAAGAATACTATCCATCCCAAAGACAGAGCTGATGGTTTCTGACTAAAATTGAGGCATACTTTTTTTACTTTATTTTTTTGAGGTTTCTCTTTTTTGGAGGGGAGATTATGTTTACTTTTTCAACATATTATGATAAGCTTTTTCATAACTACACATTTTAGCCAATATTAAACAACGTGCTTTCTCAATGAGGGGAATAGAGAGAATTTAGAACTCGGGGTTTTAAAAATTAATGGTGAAACTTGTTTTTGCACATAACGAGGCAAAAATAAAATAAATAAAAAGAATTAACATCATAGGACAAAAGGAGATCCTGAAATTCTTTATAAGTGACAACATTAAGGATTATTAGTCTGATACATGTGTGTTGAATGGATAAAGGAGTGCAATGAGGGATTTTTTTTAACAATGCTAACTATGAAAACACAATTTTATTGCAGTATAACTGCTTTCTATAGCTTATTTGTAATAAGCCAAGTAGCAGTTTTTTATAATCATGTCTCAAAGGCAAGAGTGGACATTAACTCAAAAAAGTCCAATTTTGATATGAAGGCAGGCAGGGAGAATTATCAAATATTGTCTATGCAAAGCAATGCTTGGTATAAATTTTAGTAAAGATGAGGTTAAAATAGCCACACCTGCTAAGATGAAAGAGACAAAGGGGAAGGATTCACTAAGAGCAGTCTATATAAGTGGTCTTGATATATCTTTAAAAAATAAACTTAGTAGGAATGTAAAGGAAGGAAATATTTTTTAATGTTTTTATGGTAAGCATTTGGAAATTTAATCTTGACAGTATATAAAATGTGACAAGCAAATCTAGACTCAGATCTTGCCTTTGATAATTAATAATTGTGTGATTTAGGGTAAGACTTTCGCAAAATCCTAAAAATATCTACCAAAGGCTGACATCTTCTGTATTGGAAATTTCTTCACTTACAAAATCAGCTTAGTTTTTAGCCCAACAGAAGCTAATTGTTTTCTCCGAACTCAAATCCTATAATTGAATATTGGTCCTTGATACTAGGAGCAGACAATATAGTTAGACTGACTGAGGCAGCCTCACTAGGCTTCACCTTCCCCAGCATAAAATGCCATACCCCATTACCATTGGCAAGAGACATAAGCTTGGATAAGAAGATTTGACCAAATTCACTTTCCCCTCTGTTTTCATTTAGGTGCTTCTGCTCTGGAAAATTAACCAACTGCCCTAGGCACAGGAATTTAATATGAATAGTCAAACATCTGAGAGAGATTGTCTGACTACATTTTGCAGAGATGGCATAGTTTCTCATTTGGAATACGGAAAACAATTTGGACAAAAATTCATTTTTTTTTTTTTAGAAAACAGAAATTTATGTTAAAAAACAAGAAATTTTCCTGAGTTAAGTTCTGCTTAAATTTTTATCAAATCATTTAATGGTGAAAAAAAAGCTTTACTTAAATTTTAAAAAATTGGTATGAAAAAGTGCTATTAAAGAAAATCTACAAACAAATGTTAGCACCAATTTTTTTCAATTTATAATCTTAGATCGTTATCTGTGACTGTGAGAGGTTGTCTAATTTGCTCATATCTGTCAGTCAACATATGTCCATTGTGACTTTTACCCAGGTCTTCAATTGGAAGCCCTTATTATCTACCTACTGAGTCAATTCGCCTTGGTTTGGGGGCAAAGAAAATAAGAGGTAAGGGAATAAACATTTATTAAGGACTTGATATGAGCAAGGAACTATGCTGAGTGCTTTACAAATAACTCATCTGATCCTCATAATAACCCTTGGAGATGGGTTACAGCTGAAAACTCTGAAGCAGAGAGATTTAATAGTTTTCCCTAGAGTGA
Source organism: Macrotis lagotis (assembly GCF_037893015.1). Classification (NCBI taxonomy): domain Eukaryota; kingdom Metazoa; phylum Chordata; class Mammalia; order Peramelemorphia; family Peramelidae; genus Macrotis; species Macrotis lagotis. Next base: position 135,467,277 of record NC_133663.1, on the reverse strand, counting down.
CAGGACAAATATCTGAAGCAAATATCTGAAAGTGGTTTTGAATACAATGCTCCAGTACTCTATCCATTTGTGCCATCTGTCTGTCTCTAGGGGGGGAAAGGGCGGGGAATCCCAAAATACCTACACTTACCTTATGAAATATGAGACAATTGGGATGATGGATAGCAGTTTGCTTCAGTAGTTGAGTGCTGGATGTAAAGACAGAGGATTTGAATTCAAAACCTTGTTCTATCAGTTATTGCCTGTCAGATCATGGGCATTGACGTCACTTAACCTTTTTTGGCCTCATTTTTCTACTCTGTATAATGAATGGACAGAATATATTAGATGATTTCTCAGGTTTCTTCAGGCTCTAAAGGTAGGAAAATAAGGAAGGGAGACAGACAACAGGAAAAAAACCATAAAGAGCTAGAACAAGCTGTTTGTTTTTTTTCTGATATGAGTGTAGAGTTGGGAAATAATGCATTCTTTGAGTGTAAACATTAGGGAATTAAAGGGGAAAAGCATTTATCTAGCACCTATTCATGTCAAGTACTATGCTAATTTATTTTACAAATAAGAGGGAGGAAGGAAAGAAAAAAACACCTGCCCTCTTGCCTATCCCAAATTCTTTGTAGTACTTTTAGGAGTTCCTTTAGGAGCAGTGACAATAGAGGTTTCAAGCTACTTTCACTGATCAGGCAAAGGAACTAGATCTCTGTATTTTTCTGCATGCTAAGTAGTTTGCTTTGGGGAAATAAACTTAGGAAATATTGTGGGTGGGAGCAAAATTCGAGAATGTGTAACAGTATATGGTCAAAATATATGAACAAATAATTTTGAAATGAAAAAATTAAAGCCATATGTATGGAATCAAATTTTAAAATGCTCCTAATTATTATTGATTAGAGAAATACAAATTAAAACAACTCTGAGGTATCACCTCAAACCTATAAGATTGGCTAAGATAAGAAAGAGGGAAAATGATTAGTGTAGGAGAGGCTGTGGGAGGATTGGGATATTAATGCATTGCTTGTTGATATGAACTGAGCCAACCATTCTGGAAAGCAATATGGAACTATGCCGAAAGAGCAATAAAACTGATAATACCTTTTGTCCTAGAAATACCAATACTAGGCTTATATCCAGAAGAAATAATAAAAAATGCGAAAAGTCCCTCATGTTCAAAATATTCATAGCAGTTTTTTTTTTTGTAGTGGCAAAGAATTGGAAATTGAGGGGATGCCCATCAATTGGGGAATGGCTGAACAAGTTATGGTACATGAATATTATGGAATACTATTGTTCTATAAGAAACCGTAAATGAAATGAATTACTGGATCTGATACTGAACAAAGGGAGCAGAATCAAGAGAACATTCTACACATTAACACAAACATTGTGAGCTGATCAGCTTTGATGGAAGTAGCTCCTCTCGGCAGTTCAAAAACCTAGGATAACCCTGTTAGACTGACTATGAACAAAGCTATCCCTATCCAGAGGAAGAAAACCAAAACAAAGTAAAAAAATCTTTCAGAATCTTATGAAGATTATATTCATTTTTTAAAAAAAATTATTTTATTTTTCTTTCCCTTAATCCTAATTCCTCATACTGAAAATGAATAACCTGTAAATATGTTTAACAAAAATGTATATGTACATAATTCACCTGATTGTTCACCCCTGAGGGAAGAGGAGTGGGAAGGATAGAAAGAAAATACGTAACTTAAAATATGCTTATTCAGATGCATCATTGTTAAAAAACTTTCATAACATGTCTCAGGAAAAATAAAATATCATTATAAAATAAGAATGTGTAGCAGTCTCTGCAGTTTCTGTAGTTTTTTAGTGAAGCAAAGGGGTCCAGTTGGCCAGTGGACCCACAGCATCCAAAAGGGGAAGATTAACTATCCTTTAACATTATTCTAATACTAATTTTCCTAGTTTACACAAAAGTATAAGGTCTTATGTGTTAGTAGAGTTAGTATTTTGTGGAAATAAAATCCCAATTTAAAAACTTGTATGTAAGACCCAAATATTTTCAAACTTTTATAAGATTAGAGGAGGTAATTCCAGGAAAAAAAGAAAGAAAAACAAGTTTCCTTAATTCATGTGCTATGACCAGCAGTTTCCTGAGGGGTCTTCCCTGACTTTCCTGATGCAGGTTCTTTTCTCCATGCAGTCTGATTGGTCCCAGCTTCCTTACTAATACTTCTTAGTCTAGGAATGTAAAAGCTCCTAGATTTATGGAGTAAGTGCCTCTCAGACTTGGTAGATGCCCAAGATGATGTGAGTCACTATATTCTAGTGACTAACCTCTCAGATGTATTTCCAGATGGAAACAACAAGGAAGACTGCACCCAGAAAAAAATAGGGGCCACTATGTCCTTGCTATGTTAGGACAATGTAAACATCTTTTGTTAAATGTTCAGAGATATATGAGTACCTCATTTCTTCCCAATATTTAAACTGAACTAAGACAATATTGTCTCTAAACTCTCAAACTACTGGGCAGGGTGAAACCCTATTTTTCTCTTGCTTCTTTGCTTTGGGAATGATTTTCAGCCTTCACAAAATGGAATGTTAAACATTCAATTTTGATCAGTGTATAGCATGGAAATAATGTAAAGATTATCAGGCTGCCTTCTGAGGTGGATGGGGAAGGTAAGCAAAATTGGGGGAAAATTGTAAAATTAAAAAAACAATTAAAAAAAGAAATTAAAAAAATGAATTTTGAAAATCTACCTGTATACCTTCAAACTAAAATCCTCTCTGTATTTCTTCATTCCTATCTTGGCAGATAGCAATGGATCACTTATCATGTACATATCCGAGTAACCTACACATAACATGGATAAGTTTAGATCCCATATCTGATTGCAGAAATCCATCAGGATATATTTCCCCATCACTTTATATGGTAACTATTTCTCCATCACTCTGTATTAAAGACATATACCTTTCCTCCTTCCTCCTCTCAAATGTCCCCTCTACCACCTTTATCAATCTTCCCTGGCTTCCCTGGCTTCATTTACTTTTAGGAGCATTCAGACTTTCCATAGCCTTTATGGTAAGCAATGACAATGAAGAACTCAGATGCCTTTGAAAAAGAATGGGGGACGTGAAGCTACCTATTACAGACATGTGCTTTCATCTCATGCATTTTATATTATGAAGATTGATACATATGCATACAATAGATCTGTGGATCCATTTAAAATACTGACAGATAAAAGATGTATGCTGGTATCCTGTTGACATTACTTTTGAATACTTTGGGGAAAAAACATCATTATTGGTGTTAAAAAAAGATGTGTCTGCATTTTTATGGTTCAGACATGTGGAACAAGTTATTGGGTGGATTAATATATTTTATTAGGCCAATAAAACATTGAGGAGCCAGAGTCACCATTTCCTAGATTTTCTTCATAAGGAAATGAGGTTGATAGATTCAAGACAAGTAATGGCGGGTGTTATTTTTGTTTGCTTGCTTTATATTAGGAGGCTGGAAGATAAAAATCAGTCAGCCTCAGAATGTTTGCAGATGTCAAATAAAAAGGTCTTGTTAAGAGGGTCAACAGCTGGGTTCTTTGGCAAAGAGCTCAAGTTGCCATGACCCTCATTTTGTCCCTGTAAAAACATATCCTCAACTTAATGAAGTCTATTTGTGTTTGTTTGTTGGTTGTAATGACAACAGAATCATAACTAGGAATTTTTTGCACTCAGAGACAAAGAAGCACAAAAGATGCCCAGAGTAAATAACAGAAAATGTGCTCTCAAACTTTAAAGGAAAAAGAGTGGGAGTGGAGAGGATAATCCCAGTTGGCAAATACCCAGAGATATGAAGTTACTTGTCTGAGAGGCTACCATAGTTAATAAGCTGCACTAGGGCAAAGAAGATCTTAATTTGGGGTGCCACCACTTAGGGAAAGATGTTAAATACATATACCCTCATGGGACTTCCTATTTGAACAAGTTGCTTGTTTGTTGGTTTTTGAACTTTTTTGCTAGGCTCAGCTTTTTCTAAGCTGCTGAAGATTTTCAAGACCTGTAAGCATCATCTAAACCTCTGCACCCTGGGACAAAGTAGTTATAGTCCTGAATAGCAATATCACTTTCATACTGTGAATTTGGATAGAAGAAAAATTGGATAGAAGAAAATAGTGGTTTATTAGAATATGCCATAATAATGAGACATTAGTTGTTGATTTTGAAACTACATGATCACCTATCAAAATAATGTCATTAAAATATATTTTACATGAGAGATAAATCACTTCCTTCTCCACAATGGGCTCTATATTGATTAGATTCATTTTCTCAGGAAAGTAACCCCATCTTTTGAAAGGGATCATTCAGTGGAAAGAGTGTTATAATAAAATTTTGTTTTCCTTTCAAAATTTTGAAACATCTGGGAGAAGGGGATTTTCCATGACAAAACTTTACTAATTGACTACTTAAGTGGTTTGGGAAACTGCTAGTCTTATCACATTCTATCTTTCTTGTCATTTATAATGACTAAGGGAAGGAGTCAATAAAAAGAAGGTACCTCCTGTGAGAAAAAAGAATATACTGCAGATACAGAGCATTTAATTATTAAAATAGGTCTAGCCTTGCTGTTAATTGATATTTTATAATGTACTTCAATGTTGTTTGATTTTGGATGTGCATTAAATGGACATTCTAGTCTGAGACTCTTAAAAGTGCTTCTGGCATTTCTGACTGCAGAAGTTCCTTCAATAAAATTCCCTATGAATGAGTTTTATGACCTATAATATGAGAATTTCAATCTTTAATATTAGAGTAATAAAACTGTCAATTGAGTACATAAACTGATAATCTCAAGAGACAGATAGGAATTTTTCTTCAAATATAATGTTTCACAACTGGCTAGACTCTTTTAGGGCTCAACTATTTCTGAAACTTCAAATACCAGCCAACTCTCATAGGAGGTTATTAAGTTTAAAAATCAATGGTAAAATTCAAAAGTGAATTTCCTATATTTCTGAATCCCCAGTCCTCATCAATTATTAATGAGCAAAACTGAGACTTGAAATCAATGAATTGTGAGCAAAAGTTAAAGTAACTTCAAAATTATGGTAATGCATTCATGTCCTTTATATTCTTTTATTTATCTTTAATAGTTAAATATTCAAGATGAAAGGATTTAACTGTTACTAATGTCATATGAATTACTTTTGCATTGATTTTATTGATGATTATTCATCAAAGGATTTTTAAAGTTTTAAATTTAAAGATCAGAGAGAATTTGATAATATTTTAAATATATATTTTCCCCCCTGCCCATCACTAAAATTATATACTTCCTTTTATTCCTGCATAAAGGGAAAATTAGGGATGAGGTGACTAACTTCTGCAATTAGAAAGTGAAAAAACCCTTTCTTCAATGCCATAGAAATAATTGAGTTAATCTCAAATTAGCAAGAATACTCATTAAAATGGAAATTTTTATAACAGTTATCCATAAATTACTATAATGGGTTTCTACCTATTCCATAACTGAATTTTTCTTATTTCTTGCATTATTGATAGGTTGTGAATTACAAAATATATTTGATGATATATCTCCTGTTGCTTTCCCTGGTTGCTAAAATTTTTGCTGATAACTTTGCACATCTCCCTCTGCATTCCTGCCCCATCAATTATAATTACCATGAAGTACTTTGATTGGAATATTTTATTATAATTATTGTTGGTTGCCAAGTTTCTACTGTTGCCCTATACAGATTATTAACTTATTCAACTATGCCAGTATCAATGTCTTACATTAGAAGGAATTAAAAAAGCATATAATATTAATAAATAATTCTTTATTTTGGGGCAAAGCCTGGGTTAAATAATATATTGTGAGTATGATAGTAGGCTTTGAAGCCATTTTTGTCCTTGTTGAATGTATCTGATAACAGAACTGAAAATATCATGTTAAAAAGCATGGGAGCTAGCACACAGGCCTGTTTCACTCCATTGTTGTTTGAGACAGTGGGAGAGTATCATCCAATATCCAGAACCAGTGTATACATGCCTTCATAAAACTAGCATAGAATATTGACAAACTTCTCTAAGCAACCAAATATGCCATTATTTTCCACAGGCCCTCACTACTGACAGTATCAAAGGTCTTGATTTAATTGATGAACATTATGTACAAACCTCTTATTTGCTTGGAATTTCTTCTGGATTTGTTGGGCAGTGAAACACCAGGTTTATCACTATTCAACCTTTCTGAAATCATACTGGCTTTCGGGTAGATGACCGTCTTCCAGCTGAAGATTCAGCAAATTAAAGAGGACCCTAGCAAAAATCTTGCTACCAATGACTAAGAGAACGAACTAATCCTCCTGTTGTTGTCACAGGACAACTTTATTTCTTTTTTTTTTCAAGCTGAAATGGCAAACATTCAAACTCAACTTCAGAGAGTGTAACTCTAATAGTCTGGTCATGTTGTTCAAATTTTCCTAAGACTCTTTTTCAGAGAACTTATATAAGGCAAGGATTTACATGATGATCGGAAGAAGCAATACAAAGAGACTCTTCAAGGACTCTCTTTTGTATTGATTGTGAAACCTGGGAGACACTGGCACAGGGATCATCTAATGTGGTGTGCCTGCCTCAAAGAAGGCACTCTGTTTTATTAGAAAAACAGATTTACAGTAATTCAGAAGAAATAGGAGGTGTGCAAATTTATAGACAACTTTCTCTCTTAAATGACTTTATGAACTATTTTGCCCAACCTGTGATTGAGTTTCTGAGCTCATATTGATATGATCAGCTACAGTCAGACACATTGTGCATCAGTATTGCGATGTAATTTTAATCTTCTTTAAGCATAAAGAAGAAACAAATTTTTGTGTTTTGTGTGTTTATGAGCAAAGCAATGGACAAATAAAAATATAATTAAGAAAATAGTTCTTCTTAAGAAAGAAACCAATCATTTATTCAGCACTTACTATGTTAGAGTCAAGTAATAAGAATTTTACAAATATCATCCCTTTTGAACCTTATAACAACTTTGAGAGGAAGATACTGTAATTATCCCTGCTTTTTAAAGAACAGAAAAGAAGAATTAGGTTAAATGATTTACCAAGCACAGTAAGTATCTAAGGCCAAATTTGAACTCAGAAATTCCTGAATCCCAGACCAGTGCTTTAGTTGACCATATTTAACCTCAAGGTACTTACATTCTAAAAGGTGGAGGCAACATATAGAAGAGGTATCTATGAACAGCCCCAGAAGACCTTACAATGTAGTCTCAAAATAGTAGCAGTTGTCTTTATTTGTTAGAAGTTTCATTATTTTTATTAATTAATTAATTAGATAAAATTATAGGAAGAATTGTCTGACATCTCTCATTTCATTCTATCTCTGAAAATGAGTCTCTTCTGCAAAATGGTGATAATAGTACTTATACCACATACTCACTAGATGGTTATTGGATAACCATTAACTTGGTTAATTTTACCAACCATCAGGAAATGAACATGATCATCTATAAGCAAAATTTTAGTTTGCTTGTAAACTGATTTAAGAAATATTCTGGATAAGAAAGTTAGACTATTTTATTTCTGGGAATGGTGCTGCGCGTGTCTATGCCCCCGGCGGTGGCAGGAGGCTGTGGCAGCTGGTGGTGCGGAGTACCTCCGGAGGAGCATGGAGTGCGCCCTGGACGCCCAGAGCCTCATCACCATCTCTCTGTGGAAGATCCACAGCTCGCCGACCCAGTGCAGTGGCATTAAGCTGCACAAGAACCTCCTGGTCTCCTAGTTTTTTTAATAATTAGTAATTAATTATATAGCAATATAATTATTATGTATAGTATAATTATAATATATAACATAATATATAATAATTAATAGTAGTGTAATAATTAGTAATTATTTCACATTGAAACTGATGCAAATTGTATAACTATGGACAAGTCACTTAAGTTCTCTCAATTTGTTTCCTCATCTATAAATTCTATGCACCTACTCTTTATGTTATTGTGGAAATGAAATAATATAAGGCATAGGAAATATATATCACAAACTTTAGAGCATTATGTAAAAGTTATTACTATTTAACAACACAACAGATGATATTAATGTGTATATTTTCCTTTAATTGTATTAGCACTAAATGTGTAGTTAGAGGTTTTGGTTTAGACTGGACTTCGTTGCATTTCCATCATGTCATTTATCCTTTCTGGGCCTATTACCTTTACTATCAAGTAAATCTCTAAGGAGTTCCTTCCATTTTTTAGTATAAGAAAAGACTTTTTACTTTCATAGGGATAGTATCTCAAGAAACTATATGTTTACAGTGATGTAACCAATGCATTACATAAATTGTAAAATACAACACTATTAAAAGAAAGGAAAAATTTGAAAGGAATGTACCCTGTATAATTTCAGCAATTCTAGTTCAATGTTTTTTGAAATAAGCTGTAGACTCTAAAAATAGGAGACAAATATATAATTCATGTCTTACACTTTGTGATAATGTAGTGTTTTGGTATTTTCTTCGATAGTTCATTTTATAGATGAAGAAACTAAGACAAACAATTACATAGCAGGTAAATATCTGAGATCAGATTTGTTATCAAGTGTTCCTTACTTTTCAGGTATGGTGCTCTAACCACTGAGTAACTTAACTGCCTCTTCAAGAAATAAATAGTGATAAGTAAAGATTTTTTTAAATAATATTTTATTTTCCCAATTATGTGTAAAGACAATTTTAGAATTCATTCGTTAATATTTTTGAGCTCTAATTTTCTCTCCTTCCCTCACCTCCATCCTCCCTGAGACAATAAACTATTTGCTAGAGGTTATACATGTTCAGTTATGCAAAATATATTACTACTTTGTGAAAGAAGATACATGAGCAAAGGAAAAAATGAAAACTATGTATAAAGTGAAAAAGTATTTTCCTACCTCAGTTCTTTCTGTAGAAGTGTAAATCATGAGTACCTTGGAATTTTCTTGGATTGTTGTATTGTGGAGAAGAGTTAAGTCATTCAGAGTTGATCATATTACACTATTGCTGTTACTATGCACAATGTTCACTTCACATTAGTTGATATGGAAATAAATAACAGTGAAATCAATTGATTATTGCTATTTCTCTTTTTAAACATTTTATTTATTATCTATTTATATTATTATATTATATATTATTTATTATTTAATTTAAATATTTTATTTATTGTTTTTCCAACTCTATAAAATGGTAATTTTAATGGTTTTTTCAAGGTTTTCAGTTTTACATTTTTCTCCCTCCCTCCCTTCTCTCCCCCTAGTCCTCTGACAAAAAGTAATCGTTACATTTATAGATATTAATAACCATGCTACACAATAGGTCCCTATTGACCATGTTGTGAGAGAAGAATCAAATGCAAATAAAAGAAAGAAAATATTAGAAAGGGGAAAATGATATGGCAACTTTTTTAAAAATGAAGATAATAAACTTTGGTCTTCATTTAATCACCACAGTTCCTTCTCTGGTTATGGATTGTATTTTCCATCACAAAACCCTTAAAATTGTCTTTGATTATTGAACTATTGAAATGGACAAGTCCATCATTGTTGATCATCAACCCTTGTTGTTAGTGTTCTTCTGGTTCTATTCTGGTTCTATTCACTTCACTCCACATCAATTAGTGCAAGTTTTTCTAGGCTTTTCAGAAATCCCATCCCTTATGATTTCTTTTCAAACAATAGTGTTCCATCACATATGTACACTACAATTTGTCAGTCATTACCCAATTGATGACCATCCCCCCAATTTCCAATTCCTTGCCACTATAAAATTAGCTGCTATGAATATTTTTGTACATGTGAAATTTTTACCTTTTTCCATTATCTCTTCATGTTATGGACCAGGATTACTACTATTCTTAAATCACATGATCTTATATAAAAAGTTTCCAAAATATGAAAGTAAAAGAAATCCAAAAACCATGTTACTGAGGAAAATATGTATTCTCTGAGGCACTATAATAATAGCATAACAGTCAGAGAAATGCTTAGAACAAAACATTGAGGAGGAATATTATGGTGAAAGAAAATAGTAAATAATATCACCTCACCCCCCCAAAAAAAGAAAATCAGGAACTAAAAAATTGAACCTAAAGCATAAGAAATGACTGCTCCAAATCCTCACAATTTAAAAAAAGACAACAACAAATGATTACAAAATGCAAATATTTACTAATCTTTCTATAGCTCTCTATTCTCAATGTCAACAAGCATATAACCTTCCCATTTGTGCTCTAAACATTACATTACTCAGTCTGCAGGGTAAACCTGCAGTGTTCTTCATAAGATAGCAGTGGAACTACATAATTTCCTGACTAAGTACACATAGAATAAATCTAGACTGGGTCTAACATAATACTGAAGATAATAAAGTTTTGATTTTTAAAATATTTTAAAGAATATTTCCAAAATAATTAAAAACCGTTATGTTTTGAAAACACCACTGAATATCATTAATTATCAACTTATAAATATATAAACCCTTTATCATAATGACTTGGATATATTAAGGATATGCTTTATTAAAAAAATGAGACAATTCATAATGCTATATACTTCGACCTGGGGAGTGGAGAAAAATTTAGAAGGTCCTAATGGATTTTTAACTATGAGCAAGTGAATCTAAAAAAAATTCAAGATGCACTTTTGCAGATTATATTGTTAAGTCAATGAATCCTTCACATTCTTTACTGAACGATTTAACAGATACAAGTTTCTGATATCTTTATTTTGTTGACTCTAAAAAGTCATTTGACCTCATAAGCAGAATATGGTGCCAAATAACTCTCATCAAGGGAGTCTTCTTTCATTTGTTAGATTCATAAAAGATTGCTTGAAACATAAAATCAAAAAGATCAGTTTCATCAATATTCCATTAATTATTCAGATAAGATAAAAATTCATTTTTCACTATCATATAATACCCTCCATGTATAACCAAAATTAAAGAGATTATAAAATAATTTAAATATTTCTATTGTTGGTTCCATTTAATTTTATTGCATTAAAACCCATAGTACTATAAGTTTCTATAATGAGATTCATATTTGGTCACAAGAAAGCAGCCCAACAATCCTTTTTAATAAAAATTAATTAAAAAAAAAAACAAGTGAATACAGAATGCATATTGCCCAGATTATCACGTACAGTTGAATTAGCAGCCCACTGAAACAATTCATCATTTAGGAACAGTACAAAAAGTTTTATCTCTTGTTTCAGAGATCAATCCTGGGTTTTAATTCTATTTCTGCTTCTAATGTCTCATTTAACCATGTGCAAGTTATTTCACCTTTGACTTGTGTGAGAACTCTAGAAGGTCTACATAGAATTATAGTTTATAATTAACAGTATAATGTAATAGTGGCTACCTTTTCAAAGAATAGATTCAGTTCTTCTGTCTTTCATAAGTCAATTAATCAAATACAATTGGCACATTTGTCCATTTCCCCAATTCTTAAATTATGTCTGGGATCCTACTGAAAATTTTGTATTGTCCTTTCAAGTGCCTCCCTCCAAATCCTATAGTCTCTTTAGGACTAAAATTACTACAATGTTACCTTCAACAAGAATCTTTAGAGACCTTCAGATAATTAAGATCAAAATTTATTAGATTATTTATATATTAAAGAATAGATTTTAATGTTTATTTAGAATTTAAATCAATCTTAAATAAGGAAAGATGACTGAATTGGGAAGCAAAAGATATAGCTCAGAATTGTCAATGTATCCACATACTAGGTCTTAAGCCCTATACATAATATATATATATATATATATATATATATATATTTATATATTTATATATTTTATTATGTGTATATAGGTATGTATATATAAATATATTAATATATGTGTATGTGTATAGATAGCTTGTTATTTAAATAAGTATTTGGAATTTTGAATAATATATGCAAATATCAGCAATCTTCTATTAAAAGAGCTTAGTTCTGAAGTGTAAAACAAACTTTTATCTTATAACATTTCTACAATTTTTTCTTAACTTCTGGCTTCTAAACAAACTCATGACAAATGCAACAAATTTTCAACTTGCCAAATGTGACATATTTACTACTTTCATTATATAGTTCTCCATTTGGAGTAACTGAATTTTCAATGAAGAATTTGATGGACATTATTTCAAATCAATTCTTCAAAAAAAAAAAATTGTTTGCCCTAAAATGTACCTCTAGAGGGCAGTGTTTCCCTCTAATAAAAAAATGAAACTGCCTAAAAAGTCAATTTAGCTAGTAGAATGCTTGTAAATGGCTTTAAAGTCATAATGGAGTGAATTTGTTAAGTTATTTTTTTGATATGGGCTTTCAAACAACAATGAATTTAATTTCTTAAAATTACTCTCTTGATGTAGAAATATTGAGATAGCTATATCTATTTTAAGTAGCATTATCACCATACACACACACACACACACACACACACACACACACACAAACAGAATACTGCTGTTGATTCATTCTTAAAGCATACTTCCCTTCTGCTAAGGAAAGCAATATATAAATACACATGTATGTATATATGTATTTATATGATTATATACAGTATATAATCATCTCCCATAACAAAGTATTCATATCATTTCCTTGATTTTTAACTACAGATTGTGTATAGGTGGTAGTGATTATTGATTATAAAGAGAAAAAAATTATATAAAAATACAAAGCCTAATTCCCCTCATTCTCTCTCTCTCTCTTCTCTCTCTCTCTCTCTCTCTCTCTCTCTCTCTATATATATATATATATATATATATATATATATATACATATATATATGTATGTATGTATATATAAACATTGCATGAATACACATATTCATATATATGACACACATTTATTCACTCACACTTATTTACAAAGGAATAAATCATTAGGGATATCATTGTAGACCTTATGACATCTGGTTAGTTTAGTATTTTGTGGCAAAGGAAACTTTTCCCTCAGTCTTCAGATTACTATTACTATTACTACAGATGATTCTATAATTTATTTGTTCAATTAGGATCATCTACTCTTTAGTTTATGTATGCACACATGAATGTCCTAGGAGATTAAATGACTTCCAAAATTACACAGGGTATAAGAATCAGAGGAGAGATTTGAGCACAGGTACTCTGTATTTAAAATCAATGCTCTTTATATCCAATTTTGCCTATGTTTGCTGAGAAGAATTAAGTATGATTCTAGTTTTTACCTTTCAATCAAGTACATAAAATTATGATGTTTCTGACTGCATAGATTAGCAATTGTTAGACAATCCAGAAATTAATTTATCCTAATCCTCAGGGTTTAGATACCTCAGATATATTTAAAATTCCCTAACTGAAAAAAAATAATTACAATGGAATGGCATATACTTTGAAGACAAATCACCAAAAGAACAGGCATTAAGTAAATGTTTATATAACAAGAAGTTCATTAACTCTCTGTTACACAGATATATTATAATAGCCAATCTATAAAAGTCATAAACTTCTTCATAAAGGTTATCACAAAGGCTGATCATTTGAGATTGACCATCTAATGAATTTCCTTCAGTCCATGAATCACACCTTAGGTTAATAATAAGAGCATTCTATATTTTCTGATTCCCTTTCTGAAAAAAAAAATCAATGATTCTACTTCCCATTATACTTTACATTGTTGAAATATCACCTTTGCCCTTGTATGAAATATCATACGTCATCTTGTGAGACAAGGAGAAGGAGATAGTGACAGAAAGCATCTGAGTGACAGGAGATAATGAATAATAGAGAAGAACTTTATGCTAAATAGTCTCATATTTTCTCTTTAAAATGAGACAAGGTTCTCAGTTTAGAGGTGAATAGAGAAGGAACAATGAGATGGTTAAGGAGGGATGTAAAGTTTAAAAAAAACTGCTGGAGAGATCGGCATACATTCCATATTTGATCAATCTCAGAATCTAGAGAAAGATTGACTATTAGCATTAACTATTCAGTTATGGTTGCAAAGCCTACATTTGCTGTGGATCCAGACAGAACAATTGCATAGTCTTCTCAACTTCAGGTCAGTAGCATATTTCAGAGTGAAGGTAAGGAATGATGGAATTGGGGCAGCTAGGTGATGCAGTGGATAGAGCACTGGCCCTGGACTCAGGAGGACCTGAGTTCAAATCAGACCACAGATAGTTAATACTTATCTAGCTGTGTGACCTTGGGCAAATCCCTTCACTCTCCCTTGCCTTAAATAAATAATTTTAAAAAAAGAATGTTGGAGTTGATCTAAGGTTAAGACTGAGCAGGAAGTATTCAGATAACTGAAAAAGGGACTGGAATTCAAGAGAGAAGGACTATTTGGAACTGAGCTTGTTCAACAAGGTGTCAACAATTAAGGGTCAAGGAATTCATAATGATTGAGTAAGATTATCCAAGAAATAACAAAGGAAAGCTGAAAATCCAATCATTTAGGGCACAACAAGGGAATATCAGAATAACTGAGGTGGAAGGTGGAACATTCATAGGTATATATTAAGGGTATGTCCATTATGGCAAATGATTAAAGTGGAATGGAGAAGTAAGTCTGGAAGTGAATAGGTTAAGGGACTGGGTAGCTATGGAGTTTGAGGGAGAGTGTATCTAATTTAGGGTGGGAAAATATTCCTCAAGTTTTCTTTTTTAATTTTTGCTAATTACTTAATTACTTAATAACTCTGATCCTCAATGTCCTTGTGAAAAAATTAGACTAAATCAATTAATCAACAAGCATTTAAGCATTAATATGGCAGGCATATTGTTGCTGCTTAAATTATCTCTATTACATTTATTTTCTTACACATTCTGTTTATAAATATAACTTAGAATGGTAAGTTCTTTACTTTTATGAATTAATTTTGGTTATGGAATTTGAGAGTTAGAAAAAAATCTCAGAATCTATCTAAACCTCACTAAAAAGAATTTCCAGTATAAAATATCTAATAAGTAATTATCCATGCATTGTTGAAGACCTGCAAGGAGGGAGAATCCACCACCCCTTGAGGTAACCCTTTAGGTAAAAGTCTAGGCCTGACTCCAGTCGATTGCCATAAAATTACTTGAAAAATACTATTATGTAATATTGGGGGGCCACTCCTCAAATCACTATCTTTGACTTTTTTTCTCTCTCTCTAACATGGATTTACTATGAGAAACCTAAAACAGATAGCTCATTCCAAGGTCTCTTAAAATACAATTTCAAAAAATTCCTTAAATCCAAAGAAGTATTCAGAGTAACAGTTAGTAAAACAAGTATAGTTAAGTAGCACAATTGATAGAATACTGAGCCTTGATTCAGACTGACTTAAAAAAGTCTGCATTATGTAGAATAATACTGATGAATGTCACACCCCAAAAAAATAAAAACAAAAAAATTATCATTCTATATCTGATCAAGTTTAAGGAATTATCCAACCACATATGACTTGTGTTGATTTAATGGACAATGACTCAGTTAACCTGCAATCTTGCCCTAATTCTTAGACTTATTAGTTATGTGTTCTTAGATAAGTAAACTTTTCTGTAGAACTCTAATTCCCTTTCAGTTATATATCAATGATCATATGAAGTCACTTCATTATCCATGAAGAAAGAATAACAATGTCTTCTTTACTGACTTTGATAAGGTTGTTACCAAACTAAAATTAGATTATTGTAGTTGCGTAATTTTAACCATCTTTGCCTCTACATGACCTCAGTATTCTTGGCAAAGACACTAGAATGGTTTATCCTTTCCTTATCCAGTTCATTTTTACACACAAAGAAAAGAGGCAAGAATTAATGAGTTGACCAAAGTCACATAGGTAGTAGGATTAGTTGAGATTAGATTTGAAATCAGGTCCTCCTGACTCCAAGGGGAGCACTTTATCCACTGCACTATCTAATGTCCCCTAAAATAAGAAAATGTATGTGAGAAATTATTTTGAGCAGTAAAATACTTTCATCTCCAATGATCACACATAGTTTTCTAAAACTAGCTAAAATTCTTGAGAGAATTCAATAATACACAAGAAGCTACAATAAAAGAAATTTTAAAGAAGAGATTCTCATTAATTTAAAATTTAATTGTGAGTAACAATTATGTTTTGCTTTCCTTTTTGATATTAAAAAATCCATATAAAATGGCAGTACACATACTTAACTTAAGAAGTAGAATGCATTGGTAATAGTTTAGTTTTCTTTTATTCCTAATATACTATTTCAAGAAGGGACAGCCAAATGGTGCAGTGGAGTCAGGAGAATCGGAGTCCAAATCCAGACTTAGACACTTGACTCTCACTAGTTGTGTAACCTTGAACAAGTCATTTATCTCTGATTGCCTCACATCCAGGGCCATCTCCAGTCATGCTGATTCATATCTGGCTATTCAATCCAGATAGCTCTGCAGAAGGAAGTGGGACTGGTGACTAATCACAGAACCTCCACTCACTCAAATCCAATTCATTTGTTTATTATGGCAAGACCTCCTTGATTTCATGGTCTTCTTCAAGAATGAAGGACAAACATCATCATCATCATCATCATCATCATCATTTTATCAATATCATAAATGAACATTCTATAATATGTTGTCAGTATAAAAACAGAGGATTTTAGGTAGGTGTGTTCTAGTAAATGTTTAACAACTGTTAAATAGAATTAAATAGAAAAAATAGAATTTTTTACCTACTTTATTAGAAATTTCTGCACATCACTTCCCTAAGTCTAGACAATCAATAAAAAAATGAAGCAAAACTTGATTGGTAGCTCAAATACCATATGATTTATTGATATAAATTTTCCCAATGAAAATTTAGCAATTGATATGCAAGTTAGCTTCATCACATCCCTAGTAAGTTTTTTATGTAAAACTCTTTTTTAGTTAACTTATTTTATTTTAAATTATTCCCCAGCTACAAGCAAAAGCAAGGTTCAACATTTACTTTCAAAACCTTGAGTTTCAAATTCTCTCCCTTCCTCCCATCCCACTCCACCCCCCAAAAAATGAGAAAGCAGGTGTGGGTTAAAACTGTGTAGCCATGAAAAACATTACTACAATATCCATGTTATAAAAGTAAACATAACTCCCCCCACCACAATGAAAGAGAACCCTAAAGAAAAATAAAGTGAAAAAGTATACTTCAATCTGCATTCAGACACCATCAGCTCTGTTTCTGAGATGTATAGCACTCTATCATGAATTCATCAGAGAAATTGCTTCAATAATTTTTTCCTACAGTTACTATTGATAATTGTACTTCCTTCCATCCTGTTCCACCTACCCCATTTACTCTATTCTTTCTCTCCTTTCACCCTGTCCCTCCTCAAAAGTGGTTTAGATCTGATTACCCCATCCCACAATTTTCCTCCCTTTTATCACCTACCTCAAACCCCATTTCCTCCCTTTCTCCCATCCACTTCCTCTCCTATTTTTCTCTAGAGTAAGATACATGTCCATATTCAATTGAATGTGTATGTTATTCCCTTTCTGGACCAATTCTGATAAGAGTAAGGATCAATCATTCTCCCTTCCTTCCTCCCTTCCACTTCACTGCAAAAGCTTTTTTTCCCTTTTTATTAAAATAGCTTACCTCATTCTACTTTTCTTTTCCCTTTCTCCAAGTACATTACTTCCTCCCCCATTAATTGTCTTTTTAATATAGTGTACCTTCAAATTCAGCTCCCTCCTGTGCCTTGTCTAAATATATGCCTGCTAACTGTCCTAAAAAATGAAAACATTCATGAGTTCTCATATTATATACCCATATAGAAATACAAGCAGTTCAACTTCATTAAGTCCCTCTTGATTTGACCTGCTTCTCTACCTGCTTTATGCTTCACCTGAGTCCTTATTTGAATATCAAACTTTCTGTTCATCTCTGGTCATTTCATCAGGAAAGTTTGAAAGTCCTCTATTTCATGGAATGTCCATCTTTTCTCCTAAAAGAGTACGTTCAATTTTGCTGGGCTTGATTCTTGGTTTCAATCCAAGCTCTTTTGTCTTCTCCAATGTCATATTCCTAGTCTTACCAGACCATAATGTAGAAACTGCTCAATCTTATGTTATCCTGACTTTTGATGATATTTTAATTTTTTTTTTCTTTCTGGCTGCTTGTAATAAATTTGACTTTAATATTGCTGGGAATTTCCATTTTGGGATCTCTTTCAGGAGGTGATGGGTGCGTTCTGTCAGTTTCTATTTAACCATCTACTTCTAGGATATCAAGACAGTTTTGCCAGAGAAATTCCTGAAAAATGAATTCTAGGCTCTTTTTTCTGGTCATAAATATCAAATAGTCCTACAATTTTTAAATTATCTCTTATGGATCCACTTTTCAAGTCAATTTTTTCCTATGAGATGTTTTCCTTTTTCTTCTAGTGGTTCATGCTTTTGGTTTATTTTTATTGTTTCTTGATTTCTCACAAATCTATCAACTTCCCTTAGCTACATTTTATATTTTAAGGAATTATTTTCTTCAGAGAGCTTTTGAATCTACTTTTTCTTTTGGCCATTCCTACTTTTTTAAGACATTCTTTTCCTCATTGACCTTTTTGCCTGCTTTTTCCATTTGAGTCAAACTGGTTTTCAGAATGTTATTTTCTTCACTAATATTTTATGTCCTTCACCAAGCTACTGACTTGGTTTTCATGATTACCTCTCAAAGCTATCATTTCTCTTCCTAGTTTTTCCTCTACCTTGCTTACTTGATTTTCAAAATCTTTTATGAGCTCTTCCATAATCTGAGACCAGTTCATATTTTTTTCTTGGATACTTTGGATATAAGAACTTTGATTTTGTTATATTCTGGGAGTGTATTTTGGTTCTCTATAGGACCAAAGTAATTGTCTATGGTTGAATTATTTTCTTTTGCTATTTGTTCAATTCTGCAACCTATGACTTGATTTTAATTATTTTGTTAAGGTGAGGTAGTGTTTACAGTGTGGAAGTTACACTGTCTTAAATTTTTGAGGGTTTTTGCAGCTATTTTCATAGGAACCCTCCCCAACCTGCAAATTCTCAATTTCTCCAAAGGTCTTATGAGAGACATGGATTGCTCTCTGAATGCTCCCTGATTGACCACAAGCATTCCCCTCTGCCCTAGAGCTGAGAGTAGGGTCCCTGCTCCTTGGCTTGCTCCTAGGCTGCAGTAATCTCTGTTAAGCTTCTGTTCCCCAGACTGCAAAGTGGAGCTGAACATTGTTGAAGCAACAGAGTTCTGCCTCA
The DNA here is from genome assembly GCF_037893015.1 of Macrotis lagotis. Taxonomy (NCBI): domain Eukaryota; kingdom Metazoa; phylum Chordata; class Mammalia; order Peramelemorphia; family Peramelidae; genus Macrotis; species Macrotis lagotis. Next base: position 135,448,058 of record NC_133663.1, on the reverse strand, counting down.
AGGATATCAAAGAGACCTCTACAATCTCCCCCAACTCCCTTACTGTCTAAGGACCGAGATATTCTGGAAGCAGCTGCTCGGTGACTCCCATCTGAGTGACTCGTCAAGTCTGCTCCTCATCCCTGGGTGCCCTAGTAAGTTTTAGACAGAGTCTTTTCTCAGAACATTGTCAGGCAGTAGCTCTTTTTTTTTGCTTTTTAAATAAATTTCTGATATGTTATATTTCCATAGAATTTGTAACTTTTGGGGGGAGGCTAGATGGCACAGTGGATAAAGCACTGACCCTGGAGTCAGGAGTACCTGGGTTCAAATCCAGCCTCAGACACTTAATAATTACCTAGCTGTGTGGCCCTGGGGCAAGCCACTTAACCCCATTTGCCTGCACAAACATAAAAAAAATGAATTTGTAACTTTTTCATTTAAAAATGAAATGAAATACACAAACTAAGTTGAAAATAAGAGATATGGGTGGGATTTATATAATTTAAGGAGCACAGTAAAATTCAGGGATTAGATCATGACAATTTAACCCATGGAGCCAAAAAACAAGGCTTTCAGTCATCTCTATAATTTTGTTTCCTTCAAGTTGAATCTTCTGATTAATTGTTAAGTAGGAGACAAAACCTGTATGTTTTTAATGCATTTCTGTAACATTGATTCAGATACCTAGTAGTCACATTCTTGGATTATATATCTGTCCTTCCCTTTATTCTCTTAATTGTACTTAACTTTTGATTTTAAAACTTTTGCTTTACATTTTCTCAATCATAACAATCATGTATATGTTTAAGTATTTTCATCATTCTTTGTAGACAATTCTTTTTCTTTTAGTTTTTTTTTTCCTTCAAGGCTAGTGGAGTTTAGTGGCTTGCCCAAGGCCACACAGCTAAGTAATTATTAAGTGCCTGAGGCTGGATTTGAACTCAGGTACTCCTGACTTCAGGACTAGTGCTCTATCCACTGCTCCATTTAGCTCCCCCTTTGCAGACAATTCTGCAATAGAATCATTTCCCTCTTCTAAATGCTTGCCATCTTTCTGACAATATGGAGTCCACAACTGAGAAATAACATTTTTTTTTGTTTTGGGACAAAGATGCATAAAATCAATCATATACCTTTCATGAATCTAAGATCAATTTTTAGAAGATTACGATCTTAGATCTCTTTCAATATTATATTTTCCAGATTTTTCTCCATTTGAATAGCTATTTATAAACCTAAACAAATATCCAAATATTTCATTTGTCAACTATAATATTCATAATTTATAGGATTTCCTTGAGTTTTCATTGAAAATTATAAGCCATGTCTTTGTTGTGTTAACTCAAATTTTCCAAGAGGCAACTAAGAAGGAACTATTTACACAAGTAGCAGTGTTAGCTCTCTAAGGTGCCATTGAGGTTACAATAGATACAATAAAACAGAACAATTGGTATACTTTATTTGAGTATAGATTAAAAGTCCAGAATGAATCTCAGTTTGAAAGTTGAATACTCTAATATAATGTTTTCAGAAGCAATAGATAGAAAAGGAAATTGAACAAATAAAACCAAAACTGAATTGATTTAAAACAAGAAAAGGATAAGAACATTAAAAGAAGCAACATATAGTCCACCGAAAGCAAATTCATCCAACATGTTCTCAATTATTAGAAGTCAAAAGTTTGAGAATTGCAAAGGAACTTGGATTTTGTCTAGTTCAACAGCCTCATTTTACAAACAGGGAATAAAAGAACAATAATTTCAACAAAGGCAAATAGATATTTATAAAATCACATATTAGAGTTGGAAAGGCCTTCAGAAAACACCTTATCAAAACATTTTATTTGATAGTAAAGGAGATTGAAATCCACAGTGATTTGGTGACTTGCCCAAAGTCAAATAGGCAACAAGAATTGAATCTGATCTCAGGTCTTCTAAGTTCAAAGCTGTTTTTTGCCATTGAAGCAATTTACTAGCAGAACAGGAATTGGAGGCTAGTACTACTTTTCCCCCCCACCATATAACAGTTTCTTTTGATCTATTAATTGATCTGTTATTGCAAGTATTATATAGATTTTTATCTGAATTTGATCATTTTTCTATCACAAATTAGTACTTGTCACATAGTTTTAATTGTTTGGTGGGAATTTAAATAGTTCAAAGTGTAGTTCGGTTAACTTATAACAATATTTATTGAGAATCAATAATGTAATTCAATGAACAAAACAAAATTGCAGTAAGCCTTCATTATTAGAAACCATTTTAGTCACCTTTTGCACAATGATCAGAGAAAACTCTGTTTTTTCAAAATGTGATGAGTGAGTATATTTAAATAAAAGTACTTGGGAATATGAATAAATTAATAGCCAGGTGGATTATATTGGACCCCAGAACATACAGAAAAAAAGATAATCACAATGCAAATTTTCCATGCTATTATGCCAAAGTGCCTCTTGTCTGATATGGGGAGCATCATAGAGAAGACTGAAAGGGCTATCCAACTTTAATGTCCAATCATTCCTTCGTTTTTGAGTTGAGCCTGCCTAAAATGAATGCCAATTGTAGTTGCAGTGCTTATGTGAGTGTGAAGCAATGTGAGTGTGAAACAAATGTCTGTTCATGAAGAACCCTCCTGAGACAACTAAAGTCAGAGCATGGAGTACTGTGTGAGGTACTATGACGGGTCTTAAAAAAAGAGGAGATTTTCATAATATTTTATACTGATTCATGCTAAGATAGAAGTAATACAATTTTATATTTTCTGTTTTCATCTCTCTATCAGAAACAAGGGAGGAATTTGTCAGAAGTCAAGACATATATGTTGACTCTGAATAATTTTCTTTCTCCATCTTTGTCCCTTTACACAACAGCCATCACATTTTTTGTAGACATTGCTTTTGGTCAGTATTAGGAAAAGGTATAAAGGGAAATGATAATATTGCAATTGAACAATTAAACTCCACACACAAAAACAATTAAATTCTCATAATGCCCAAACCCTTCATGATTAACCTCTCAATCTGGTTTAAAAAAAATTGTTAAAATATTAGGACAAATTATTAGGACAAATGATGCAAAGATGCAAGTCCTTTAGGTATCTTTTGGTATTTTTATCTTCTTAATTTCTATATGAATAACAAATTTAAAAAGAATTTTATGTTTCTCAGACATTTTAAACACATTATATCCTTAAAATAGGGGCAATATTAAAAATTATTTCTTATGTATTTCTTTCCCTTAATACTAATTCTGAATACCAAAATTCACTAATATGTAAACATATTTATCAAAAATTTGTATGTACAGTGCTAACCTGACTTTTCTTCACTGAAGGGAGGGGGTGGGAAGGGAGGGTGGAAGAAAATTTTGTAACAAATATATGCATATGCATATAGATGAAAATAAATAAATATTTTTTAAAATAATGGTAATAACTTAAACAATTAAAATACTATGACCTTATATTCAATTCCAAAAGCAAAAATTTTATCCACAGAAAAATAGGAATAAAAGTAAACAAAAAAGAATAAAATTCGAGATGGAAATTAATGGAAACTAGATGCGAATAGGATAATTATGATGATGATGACAATAAAAAGTCTACTTTTCTACTACTGTTCTGTAAGCTACTAATTTACTAAAGATACATTCAGTGAATTTGCAGAATTTGTAATATTTGTCTTCAAATACAGAAATAAGCAATTTTTTTCAAGTACACAATAATCCATAGAAAAATTTATAGATAATAGCAACTTCTTCCAGCACAATTTTCCTCTAAACTTCATCAAGACAACATAGAAAATTAAATGAGGATGGAGATGAAGAGGCTTATAATCCGTTATACTTTTGGGTTTTATTAAATGCTTTTCTTACTTCCACTTTAGAATGGGGGCAGCTAGGTGGCACAGTGGATAGAGCACCAGCCCTGGAGTCAGGAGTACCTGAGTTCAAATCTGAGCTCAGGCACTTAATAATTACCTAGCTGTGTGCTGTGTGTCCCTGGGCAAGCCACTTAACCCCATTTGCCTTGCAAAAAAAAAAAAAAAAAACAAGAAGGCTAACCTTTGTTGCTGTTTACAATCGACAGAGCTTACTCAAAACATCCTAGAATGGAGACTTGTAGACTGCTCTTAAGCCTCAAAAAGTTGAGGAACTTGAAAAGCGAAATAAATTGTGACTTTTTAAAATGATGATATAGATAATAAGTGATAGAATTGGACTTTGCTTGAAAATAATGCTACCTTGCAAAAATCCTCTTCTTATTTTCTCTGGGTAGAATGTCAATCCTGTGCTGTGCCCTGTCGGATCCTATACAGGACTATATTTTTGTGTTTTTTTATATCATAATAAATAATGTTCTGCACATGCTAAGTGCTTATTTAGTTGAAGGGAATTCAGAATGCAAAGGACATAATACTTAATCTTCTACATCTCTAGCCCCTACTCTCCATACAATCTACCAGAAGGGTACACAAACAGAAAGACAATACAAATCTAAAAAGAAATCAAAACTCCTAAAAATTCATGTTTATTGAATGATCATTTTGAAAGGGCATTAGGTCATAGAGTCAATAGAATGATTAGTCTGAAATCAGGCAAACTCATCTTGCCTCATTTTCCTCATCTGCAAAAAACGAGAAGAAAATTGACAAGCCACTATGGTATCTTGGGCAAGAAAACTCCAAATAAGTTCATGAATAGTGAGACATGACTGAAAAAAAAATCAAGGAACATATTTTGAAATGTGAAAAAGATGATGCTTTTTCCTAGAAGAGAAAACAATTTCAATATAGAAACATTATAGTACATCAAATAGATGCATATACATATATGTATTACAAAGGTTAAGAATGATATTATAGATATTTTTATGAGTTTCATAAGAAGTTTGAAGGTAATTGACAGGCCTCAAACTCATCATTGAGTTAAAGGGATATGTAAACATATGAAACCTTTCCCTGGTTAAATGGGAGAATCAGAATAATTTGTTCCAATGTCTATGAAGTGACTGAAACACACACTGTGGAGTCCTTAGAGTTTGATTCTCTTCAAAATTGAAGGACAGGAAGCAGCTGGGTGGCACAGTGGATAGAGTACCAGTCCTGGAGTCAGGCGCACCTGAGTTCAAATGCTGCTTCAGACACATAATTATTACCTGGCTGTGGGACCTTGGGCAAGTCATTTAATGCCATTGTCCTGCAGAAAAAATGAAGGAAAAAGAATTCATAGAGAGCAGATTGGGTCTTTTAAAAGTTGAATTTGAACTCAGGTTATCCTGATCCAAGACAAGTTTATTTTTGTTTATCCAAAACGTCATTCTTCCAGTACCTACAGAGGCACAGAGAAGGAGAAGAATGTACTCTAAATATAGGCAAATAAAGGAATATCCCTGTTTTAGAAAAAAAATTATTTTAGGAATCCTTTAATTTTTAACATAGGAAAATAAAGGAGTTTGTAAAAGTGACTTGGAAGGAATGTACCAGCTGCTAATAGGATGCAACTGTGAACTTCAATGGAACTTTATTATTTAAGAACAATTTCAAGTATTTTTAAATGTTGTAGTGTCCTTTTGTATATGTCTTATATGTTATTGACAATGAAACTAAAAAGCCTTTAAGGGCCCTTTCAAAAGGATAATAATTTAACACAAATTCTAGGTAAGAGAAAATTCTCTAGTTGAGAAATTTACCAATGTAAATTTATAAAAAAAAAATTAGTTTGGAAGAAATCAAGACATAAGCATAGAAAAAACAAGTCAAAAGTATTTGAAATTTCATCTTATCTCAAGTCAATCTTTGGGCATTAGGTATGAACTCTATATGAAGTCACTGTTTTCACCCTTAACAACCAGTTAATACTTTTTAATCTGCATATACAAACTTTTCTTTTCCAATGTTTTCATTTTCAAAAATTACATTTCTAAACATGCAATGCCAATATATGCACTGTTAATTAGAGTAAATCTTCTTAGCATCATTAACCATCTGAGTCTAAAAATTCTTCCTGTTTTAAACTAGTTTAATTATTGAATGTGAATAGTTCCCTCTCTTTAATTAAATCTTATTGAACTTCCTACATGTAACTGCTTTATAATTATGGAGCAACTAGAGGGTTTTCTGAATACACAGCCCTTTGTTTTTCTCTTAATTCTCTTTGTTTTCTTGCTCTTTACCTAGTTTCATAGGCAATCCTTAGCAATAGCTACCTGCCTGATTTACCTTTAGCCTACACTTTTCTAAGTGCTTCATTCTAACTTACAAATTACCCTCCGTTTTGGGGAAAAATATACTAATGGGAATAACCCCTGAAATTGGGGAAAAGTATCACAAGAGATTGATAAAGTCAAAGAATTGGCAAGTCATAAAAAATATTGAAAGAGGGAATGCTTAATTTACTTAGCGAATATTAAATTAATTAAATTCAAATATTAAAGTTATTGGCAGGACCTTCAAAATAAAGGATCATATCAAAGTCAACCTTAATTCTCAGACTTCAACAAAGAGCAAGTAAGACATTTTGTTATAGTTGTCATTTCTGAAATCAAAATGATATTCACACCTTTTGAGGAAGCCTATAAAGGTTAAAAACTTAGTCCAAATCGTATGGCTAATAAAGAGAAAAGTTAGACCTGAAATTCAAGTTTGATAACTAACATTCCTTTAATCATGTTTATACATAGTTCTCAGATGTTCTAAAGACCTCTAGATCTTCTAGAACAGATATTCTAAGAGAACCAGATCTTCTAGAACTGCCATAAAAGAGCCTAGAATCAAGATTGCAGAAATACTCAGAATCTCCAAATTTCCCAAACATCCTGGGGTAAAAACCAACCTTTGAATCCAAACTACCCTTCAAGGAGAGATACACCTCTCAACAATGCATTCAAAAATTCCACTGAGATTCCTTTTTTTCTCTCCCCCTTGGATGTCTCAGGGATTTGATGGTAGTTTTGGTTCTGGTACTTACTAAGTTATTGTTAAGGGCTAGCATCTGGTTCTGAGTGAATCCCCAGTAACAGGTGTAAGGTTTCAAGATAATTTCTGAAATTAATTCAGAAGATTTCAGCTTTCAACCTGAGTTATCTGTGGTACCAGTTCTAGGACTCTTTAGTAGCAATGTTTTTGGCAGCCCAGAGACATGACCACCATATTCCCCATTATCTGCCCCCTTAGGATCTAGGGTTTCACTAATGTATAAAATTCTTATAGTGAAACATTGCTGAAATGCCTGGGAAATTTTGAAAAATTTATTTACAATATAGTCTTAGTTGTTACTTCCTACTTGAAGTGGATCAAAGACATTGTGAGATTGGACCAAGTTACAATGAGCTCAGCTCTCATGGTTGATGAGCCTAATGTGAAGAACTCAAGGGCTCTACCACAAGTTAGGAATGAATAGTGTATTAGAACATTTGGGATAGAGATTTGTATTTGTGCTATCGTGATTCTTCTTAATTTTATTTGCTTCAGTTTCTCATCTTTAATTTTAGCTGGAGAAGTAAATGACATTACATTCTGTCTCTGCTGAGACAAAATAAGCACTAGGTACTTTGCCACACCAGAGAGACCTAATACCATTCAATACATTCTACTCCATCTCCATGCAGCATTATAGAAAATCCCCCTTGCATGGGATGAAATTCCAAGAATCATTTCCAAGAAAACCTCAAATGTGGTGATGAAGATTTAGATCTGACTAAAATGACTGAGCCATAAAACTGAGCTTAGAAAGCATAGGATATGATTTGGGATGATAGAAAAATTCAGTGTGATAATAATCTTAATTTGTAGAGGATCATAATACAAATATGAAAAAGGTAGGGTGGCAACAAATTATAGGGCTCTCAGAATATAAAAGTGGAGAGAACACAGGGAATCCTTAATCAGTCTGATAATTCCTCCATTCAATTTGAGAAGATCATAGAATATGAAAGTTGTTCTACAAATCACTTCTTAAACATGTACGTTAGTCCCTTGCTGAGAAGGTTTAGTCAACTTCTAATATATTTGTTAAGACTAAATATTTGGTTAAATGCAATTGAAAGTCAGGAAGAATGAACTTTTGGCTCAATGACATATAAAATCGAACTGAAATGACACCATTTCTCTTCTATATCTAACCTATCACATTTTTCTTTTGGATTTTCAGTGTAAAAATTTGAGAGGACTGAATTTCTCTCTTATCACTTAGGAGCATGAAATTGAAACTTGCCAAAACTTATATGGTCAGTAATAATCTCTCTGTTCCTCATATATGCAACCCCATTTCCTGTTTCTATATATATTTTATTGACCCACCCCCTTGCATTGAATCCCCTCTCTCTACATTGTTCCTTATGGAGTCCCTCTCTTTTTTTCAAGTTATGGCATAGGCATCACCTTCTTCATTTTTTGTTTTCCCCCTAAATCCTGGCACCCTTTTTACTTATCTTCCTCATATTTATTTAAATTCATTCAACCATAGATATGTATATATATATATATATATATATATATATATATATATATTTCTTTAAGAGAAAGAGTTCTTTAGTTCTTTGTATTCATATTGCTAGCCATTAGAAGATGCTGAGTAGGTATCCCTTTCACATCATGGGCATTAAAGGTTCAATATCCCTATAATCTGGAAAATTTGTAAAAATTTTTAACCCCCCCTTCATAACTCAGAAGAAGCCTTCATTATTGTATTAACAGATAAAATACGTTCTTTAATACTATACTATATTATACATATAATTTATACATTTCTGAGTTTCTATATTTTTTCCTGTCATCAACTATTGCATGTTATCTACAGCTTCTACAAAACCTCTCAAAAGGTTTACATTTATTTTCTTATGCAGATCAGTGATATATCAAAACCAAAATGAGAAAGTCTTGATGTGGAAGGAATAACTGTAAATTCTTTTCTATTAGTTAAGTGACTTGAGCTTAATCATGGAAATCTGAGAGAGTAATCACTGGAGCTTGAGTTGCTATTTACCTTCTATTTTTCTGTTTCCTTTTTTTTGAGCTAGACATCATAATAAGTGATGTTTTAGCCCTGTGAAGTTTCCTCATTGGGGTAATCCCAAATTTCAATGTTCCAACAGATCTCATCTTCCTGAGTTTAGGGCTATGAACTAACTTCCTATAAGAAAAAGATATTTTTTTTTCTGAGAAAGAGAAAGGGATCCTTTCCAAAAGACTGTCAAATTGTTAAGGGATTATAGCAATATCATGATGGGACAGTTACTCTGGAACTGGCACATTATACATGATAATTACTATGAATTGGGGAGTTATTGAATTAGTTCAAGTCTAAAATGACTGGGAAGTAGTCTTTTTAAAGTCCCACAAAATATCTTTACCATGGGAGGAGGGAAAGGTGATATATTCCAAGAAGCCAATAGATTTAATGTGTGATTTATGTTTTCATATTTGTCTGGGAATTCTGGTGAGTCTTTTGAATCTTCTGTAGACTATTATGTGAATGTAAATACTATTTCATACATAATGCACAAATTATTCACTGAATACCTTTGCAGCAATTCATTTTAACCTTGGGAACAGTGTAGATAAAATCTATTTCAAAATATTATTCATATTTCCAATTTTTTTTCTTCTGGGGTATAGAAAACAAACTAAATGGCGATATTTTGGGTCAATCTCCAGTATCAAATCTCATTGCATAAGACCAGAATTTGGGGGATAACAGGGAGTACAGGAAATGAAATTTCAACTCTGATTGATAGTAAGTAGGAAGTCATGAATATATTTCAAATAAAATGTGGATGTTGTCAAATGTAAAGAGTCAGAATAAGCCTGGCTATTCTATTTAGGATGGATCAGACAATAGATACATTAGGATCGGAAAGAACTATTAGAAAGTTAACAATGCTAATCTAGGCAAGTAGTAATTAAGTCTTTCCTGTACTAGTGACAGAATAATAAAAGATAGCAGAAATTATAAAATATTGTGATATGAAATCATTAGTGTTAGCTAAATAATTGTATAAAAGAGTTTAGAGAATTGGGACTGTAAAAGCTAGGAACAAATTTATACTCTTTGGGAATTCAGAAAAATTAGAGATTCTACTGAAGTAACAGGGTATGGTAGCATATTTTCATTCATGGATTATAATTATTCATTTCTTTTAACTTTTTGATGACTTAAATACATCAAATGTTGATTTAGTTGGGTCAAATATATAATGACAAAGATCACTTTTCTGAAGCAAACAGTTATAACTATGTTGTACCACTATGAATCAAAAGGAAAATTAAAGAGCTTGTTATCTCTTATGAGACACTAATGGGTCTAGTAATGTTGAGTGAACAAAGATGTAAAAGTCAAAAGGATAGTTACTTTCATACCAGAAGATTTGTGTTGCTAAATAACAGTCTCTAAAAGGTTTCCTATAAGTTATCCAAGATCACAAATAAAGAAAGGAATAGCAGTATACTAGTATGTTTTCTAGATCAACATTTCTAATTCCTTACAAAAACCCAAGGTTCAAATTTAGCCTCATTAGTCCAAGTTCAGCAGTCCCTCTTAACATAAGTAAAATGTTGGTATTGTCCAGGTCTTTCCCCAATACCTAATTTGTCTTGTCCTCACCCTATTGCTAAAATTATGGTGGTCAAGAAGATTGTTAGATATGTTTGAAGAAGTATAGTAATCTGTTTCACAGAACTTTCTCTCTGCCCTTGTCTCTAGGTGAGGATTTGTTGACCCTGGGTCAGATTTCACAAAAAAAAAAAAAAAAAACAGTTTGCTTCAGAAATGCAATAATTTTTTATTTAAAACAAATTCCTTTACATAATATTCCTCTTTTAGTATTGTATTTGGGCTCCAGGAATTTTGGATACAATACAGCAAATTTTAGGTGTCTGTACAGTGAGCCAAGATTATCTGGTGAAGAAAATAAACAAGAAAAGGTATTCAATTTCAGTGGAACTTGAAAATCATGTGAATGCTTCTTGATTTGTTTTATTTTTAAGAGAATGATGACAATTTCAATATATACATATATACATCAATATACAAGAACTGTAAAAAAGTTACAATGCAAGTAGTAATTAAATCCTTTCTTGTACTAGTGAAAGAATAAGAAAAGATAGCAGAAATTATAAAATATTGTGATATAAAATCATTAGTGTTAGCTAAATAATTGTATAAAAGAGTTGAGAGAATTGGGACTGTAAAAGCTAGGAACAAATTTATACTCATGGGGAGTGAGTTGTGTATAAATGTATAAACATATAAAATATATAAAAATACATATACATGCACATTACCAATACACAAAATGTTCTCCCATCACAGCTCTGAGAATTTTATAAGACATGATTAAAGTGATCATACTTCACTCTATTGAAAATCTTGATTAAATAGAGCATAAGAAAATTTCATATATACTAACATATCCATAGATTTATACACTCATACATATATACATATTCACATAAATATTTATGCACAATATGAAGCACAAATGACTGTGTTAGAGAATATATATATATATATATATAAATTCCTAGTATTTCATGTAAAGACATTATATAATTAATATAAAAGCACCAGAGAAAATACATGAAACTTAAGATCAAATTAAGAAGAATTTGAATTATACAAATTGCTTAACTATACTATACTACACATGTTCGTATGAGCAGGTCTTGCAGATTTGGATTCTAAGGAAAATCACTCAAGCAATTCTCTTAAAGTAAAACCTTTGATATTTTCCAGTTTTAAGTCTATCCTCCATTCTCAAGGATATCCAAAAACTAGAGAAGATGAATAGGATCTAAATTTTGCCAAATATTAGAAAGGGTTTGAAAATATAAGTCTTTGGGAAACTGAAGAAAAAGGTCCATCATAAAAGATAAGGCTGTCAAAAAAAATGTTTATAGAGAGAAAGTACATAAATAAAACTCTGTCTCATCATATTTAAATGTTTCCCAGAGCATATGCACTCATCCATTTCATGACATGTGTGTTCTTGGTTTGGGGGGTAATTGTAATTATTGATTTTGAAGGCAATAGTAGATCCAAAGTTTGCGGGACAGCTCTAAATTAATCATATTGTTGTTTAAGAAACCAGAGTTCCCTTTTATCAAATGACTACAATAGGACTATGGAAGTGTTTCTTCTATATATTACTAGGGAATAGTAGAATCTCACTTCTCTGAAAAAAAGCAACACATCCCCATTCTTTACCACAAACACCAGAAATAATATTCTCCTTTGCTTTTTATACACTTCTATTTCATTCAATACTACCAATAAACCTCCAAAAAGAGAGATAGCAACACACACACACAAACACACTCACACACACACACACACATATATATATATATATATATATATATATATATATATATATATATATATATATATATATATATATATATGTACACACACACACACACACACACACATTTCTCAACTTTTTGAACAGGTCAGATTCTGAACTACAAGACTTAACTCCTGCATTTCTGAACTGAAGGGGATTCAATCTGATTAGCTTGACTTTCCTCAAAATCTCTTTGTTGTTCTCCATCATTCATTGAAAGAGCAAAGAAAGGAACAAAGCAAAATAACAAGCAGCAGTGAATGGATAATCTACTGATTGAAAACCAACCATTTTCTGAGGTACTTAACCCATGAAGTGACACAGAATTAGTCAGAGAAGGGGAACCTACAATGTGGTTAATGAAGGCCAGGGGTTTCACTCAATTTGCTGGTGGTCCTTTATTTACAAATGACAGAAAAATGGGATAAATATGCTTAGGTTAAACCTATAAAATTGTCATGCATTTATTTTTCAAAATAGCATTGGACCTTCTCTAATTTCAATGCATTCGTTCTTAGGAGGAAATCTTCTATATCTGATTATTAAAAATCATAAAATAAGTTTATTACAAATATCCCCTATTTAATTTCAGTTTTGTAGGAAGTAAAACTAGGATTCTAGTGTGTAGAATGTGATAAATCCTCATTGACAATTAAAATATAATGATGTATTCAAAAAAGATGATAGGAAACAAGGTATGTTGTTTTAAATGAGTCATCATTTATTGTTATTTCCCAATTGAAAAAATATTTCCCTTATGATTTTCATCCCTTCTAGTTCCTTCACTCCCATGTGGTGGTTTTCTTATATAGCTTTGTTCATTGTTCTTTATAATAATAATAATAGAACAAATCTAAAAACAGTTTTCCAGTGTCATTAAGTTAGTAGTGAAATAACTACTAGAGAAATAGCAAAAGATCAATTTTTATTTCAATAAGTTCATTGATGGTCAAACTCAGGATGCTTATCTCTTCTTTTCTTGAAATGTATTTTTTATTGTAATATGTAAAAGAATAGCCTTTAAGTAAAATTAAATCAACTATAATCTTAAGTTTAGTTTTATATTTTGAAATAAATATTTGTATATACATAATTTATAAAAATGTAATTCAATAAAAATTTCAAATTACTCCTTAAAGCAAATGAAATTTTAAACTGTTACATAAACCTATTAAATTTAGCAAAAATAACTAAATAAGATCAGTTAACTACACTTCGTTTTTCCACATTTATTTTAAAAATCTTAGATTTTTTATTGTTTTGAACTTAATATGCATCACATAAAAACATACTTCCCATGTGAAAAGGAGCATAGAAAATGAGAATAGTAAATGAATCTGGAAATATTAGATATGACTTGTTTTTCCATTTAAGTATATAATAAATTTGAAATGTAACTTTCAAAACTGTCCTCTTTCCTTTGTTTCCTTCTAATCTTCTTTTCTAAACCCATTTCTTCATAATACTAACTTTATTCAGCATTTCCACATTGTTTAAAATATCAACTGCTACTGAAACATTTAGACATTTTGTTATTTTCATTCTTCCTAAAACATTAATTGGTATTTAAAAATTGATTTCATTTTAAAGTATAAAATTCAGTTTAGTTTGACTATTTTATTATTTATCTACTATATGCATGATACTATAGTAGATACTGGGGAAACTTAGGACAGTTATGACATTGATCCTTTTCTCACCTGTGAAACAAGTTATAAATAAATAGCTATGATATTAAATACCGTGATACTTGCAAAGTAGAGATGCGAGTAAAGTTCCATCAAATTTCTGATCTAGGAAAGTATCATTTTCATCTACTCAGGGACTGCATCCTAGAAGAGATAATTCCTGAATTGGATATTATAGGAAAAGAAGAACTTCAAATGAGAGAATTGCTGTGGGAAATATAGTGAGCAAGGGCAAGAACAAAAGAGTAGACATTAGGAAACAGGACATGAAATGTTGTCCTATATTTTTTCTAAAATTTAAGGTACATAAACAATGCATAAAATGGTATAACATGAAATACTTTGATCTCATTCTAACTAAGGAATTTTGTATTTATAAGGGATCAAGAATATTATTCATACAAAAAGAATGAATCATCTGTGTAGGGGACTGAGTATAAAACACAGAACCTACCCTAGAGCTAATGGACTTTAATAATGAGATATGTTAATATTTTGGGACATAGGCAATGTGAAACTTTATTGGGCTATGAATATTTAATTTCATAATTTTATCTTTCAGTGTCATTTTACTGTTCAGTGGATAGAAGGAATGTGAATGTATATAATAAAATAAGTAAATAAAATAATAGATAATTTGAAAATTATAAAAACAATATAATAATATTATAAAATAATATGGACATAATATAATACCATAAAATAATATGTATAAATAAAATATAGATATGTATGAATATGTATAAATAAAAATAAAATATGTATAAAATCTAAATTAAAAATAATATGTTTAAAATATATAATAAGTATAAAATAATACCATGCAAATTTTTGAAGATAGTATATATATATATATATATATATATATATATATATATATATATATATATATATATATCTCAGAGAAGTGAACACTGATTTGACTACAAATTAGAATCAAATATTATAATTTTGGAGCCTTAATAAATCATCTGGCTCATACTTATAGCAGGTATTATTAATCATATTATACTGACAGATCAAATGAACTTAGAAAGGCTAAAAGAATTTTCCAGTATCTCAAACCAATAAATGGCAGAGGTAGACCCTTTCTCTGATCCCCTCTAAACCACACTGCTTCTCAAGAAGGATGCTATAAGATGAAATTGCATTAACTTCATTAATTCTTATGTCTTCTCAGTCAAGGTGAGCCAGAGATAATTATCTTATCTTGAAGCTCCTTATCAGTAAAACCCCTCTTTTTCATAATTTTACACACATAATTCACACAATTAACACCAACTCTACACTATGTCTTTGTAGGCACAAGCCATGAATATCTTAAACTGATACATCATCCCAGAATTTTCAATTTAGACAAAAATTCTTTCTCTCATGGAAATTTCCATTGAAAGAGTAAATTTCTAGTTTCTTTTGGCTGTCACTCCCATTTGTAATGATGATTGTAATCTATGGGGAAAAATTGCTTAAAAAGAATATCAAAATGCAACTTTTTCAAGTTACCTAGTTTGATTATCTCTTATGTTATTGGTTCACCATATGAAAATTCAATTCAACTAAATTGACATAGTATCTATTAAGTTTGGGGTGCTGTACAAGGTATAGGAGCTACAAAGATAAAAATTAAACAGATCTCACATTTGATTCTTTTTCATTCTGTAAATGTATATATTCACATTAACATAGGAAAATATATAGAGTGATAAATGAGATGAATATAGGGTGAATAAATGAAAAGTGAAGTCCAAAATGGTTATTTGAATTCTACATGGTCATACATGTTAGTGACTCTTAATTTGAGCCTTAAAGGAGGATAAGCTTTCTGGAAGACAAACAGGAGAAGGGAGTGCATTAAAGACCTAAGGAATAGTTAAAGAGAACATAAAGATAGAAGATATAAAATTTCTTTGCAAATGTAAAAATAGTTGAAATGTAAAATTTATAAAAAGAAATTGAATAAATATAAATGAGTATAGTGGTAAATATCTCTTTGAAGATGTTTGGTTTGAAGTCTCTGTCCTTATTACTTTTCACTATGCCTTCTTGTCACAAGTGTTTAAATGCAATTTGATAAAATTTCCGTTAGTTAATTGGTGAATTAAATCTAAATTAAGTTATAATTAATTGTATTGCAACCTTTTTCAATCAAACAATCAAATCATCTATTACCAGTAATAATGAAACCCTAAAACACTAAGAAAAGATTAAATTACTTTTATTCTGCTCTGCTTGAAAAGATTTGGAAATGTTTTCCTAATTTCATAAGCATAGGGTAAAAACTGAACAGGTATAAGAGGGAAGAAATTCAAGGCATGAGAACAGTATGAACAAGGATTGATTATTAAGAATGTAGAGTGTTCAGAGCAGAGAGAAGTCCAAATTGTCTTGAATATGGATTAGCTTGAATGTAGAAAAGTAATGTGAAAATGTAGGCAATGGAAAACCAATAAAGACGTTTTTGTAGTTTTCTTGCTTGCTTTAATCATAAGAACAATAGAATCATCTTTCATTATCAGGAAGAGTTTTTTTTTTGTCAAGGAAAAATTGGAAATTCTGAAGACAAGGTAACCAACTTTTGAAGTTATTATACTTGTGTAAGGTATATGTGACAATGGCATAAATAGGAGTAGCAAGAGGTAGCAAGAGGTAAAGGAATGGGTGTGAGGAGTATTGTAGAAATAGAATTGGTAGCACTTGCCATTTGGGAATGAAAGACAAAGAAGAGGGAAGGAAAAGCCCATAATAATTCCTAGATTTTGAATATTACAAAAATAATGGTAATGAGGGAGGAGAAATGACTTATAGAATTTAAATGTGTAATGCATCTGAGGCAAGTAGCTAGAGCTAAAAATTAGATTTGGGAGTTGTCAACATAAAGGGTAGAAGTAAGATAGAGGAAAAATTTATATTATCAAAGGAAATAATATGAAGATAAAAGAGAAAGGGAAGGATATACGTCAGAAATGTGAGATGCCCATACTCAGGTAATGGAAGGAGAAAAAGGAGTCAACTATGAAATCAAAAAGGATAAGTTAAAGAATTAGATTCAGAAAAAATTGATGCCATAGAAAGCAAATATGGACATTATCAAGAAGGTATTGAGTAACAGTATGAAATGTTGCAGAAATATGAAAGAGAATAAGTAGCAAAAGTAAACCACTGGATTTAGAGTTCAGTTCATTAGTATCTTTGAGGAAGTAGTGTCAAAAGAATGGTAGATTTGGTTGATAGATATGAAGGAGGCTTAAGATCAAATATATGTAAAGGAGAAGAAGGAAAAATACAGTTCTCTATAGAAGTTTAGCAGTATAATTTTGTAAATCAATTATCAGCTTAGGTGGTAAATTATTTAATAATCAAAATAATATCATAAATATTTTAAAGTGTAAGTCAAATAGTGAACATTTAAAATAGATAAGATATTGTATTAGGAATAAGAGGCTAACATTTGAAATTTTATCAATAGGGACAGGTTCTGATTAAAAGAGTATTACTAATTATCATATGCAAAGTATTTTACCTATGTTATCTCATTTGAACTATTCAACAGTAAGATAAAACTATTTTACAGAGGAGAAAACCAGAATTAAGAGATTTTAAATGAGTTACATAGCTAATATGGGGAAGCATTTGAATTCAGAATTTATTTTATAGGACAATATTAATGTACTCATCAAACTATTAAAATGAAACATAAATGACAGCAAATAGTAATAGACTGAAAATTTCAGTAGTCACCAGAGGACATCAACCATGAAAACATACACAGAACAAGGAGCTAGAATTATCCTTAAGAGTACTGCACCATTCTGAATCTTCCCGTCACAGTATTTTTAATGATAGGAATTGTATTCAAAGTGTGTGATAGAAAGATAGCAGACTGAGAGTTAAGAGATTTGATTTCCAGTCTCATCCTTGATAATTACTGGTGATGTGACTCCCAATTAGAGTTTCCTCATCTATAAAATCATAATTATAACTCCTGATTTGTCTTGTCTTTTAAAAAATGATGCACATAATCCACATGATAAACCTTAAAGAATTACACAAATGTCAGGAATGATGATGATGATGATGATGATGATGATGATGATGATGATGATGATGATGACGACAATGATTGATGGTGGTGGTGGTGATGATATTGATGAAAACTACTCTATGAAACTTGCTAGAACAATCTACAAAAATAATAATTACTGACCTTAAGGTAAAGTCAGATGATCGTTTTAGAGCTAGAAGAGACTTTAGTGGCCATGTATCCCACAATCTTTTTTACAGATGAAAAAATGAAGCCAAATAGAGACAATTGCCTTGGTGAAAATAACAAGTACTTCATGCTTTAACTAGAATTTGAACCTAAGTCCTTTGACTCCAAGCCCTCCTCCCCCCCGCTTTTGTACTTCACTTCCGCCACCACATGTCTTTACATTCAGCAAAGATAGTTATCATCAATTTTGCACAAGAGGGGAAAAAAATGCCTGTTTCACAACTTTCATCTTTTATAACTGGGGTTTTTTTCCCTTAGATGTAAAAAAAAGAATCATTTCAAGTGCACAAATAATCTGATTTCCCCAAAAGCGAGTCAGAAGAAATATGATTCACAGTCATTACTACACAGTCATTATTTACTTTAACAGTAAATGCAGAGAAGTTGAAGAATCCAAAAAACATTTTCTCTCCCACCTTAACAATAGAAGAGAGGATATTTCAACAGCTGGCTAGTTATTAGGGAAATGTGATATCAGCATGCCATTTCTTTATGCTCATTACAGAGAGGCAACCTTAAGAAACATGGTGCCACATGTTCAATCTCAACTAGAGATTTGATAAAGAATTGAAGTTCCTCTTTCAAGGCTGTTCTCACAAAATTAAGTATGGATAAGAAAACCAAGAGTTGAAAAAGAGAAGTTTTTAATATTTTGGAAAAATTACACACTGAATGCAGCTGCTGGGGCCCCTCTTGGAAGACACTTAACAATGCTTAACTCATGTAAATTTTATAAAATGAGTTTTGAAAATAGATATTCCAAATGGGCTTTGGGGAATATTATCTATGTCGTCAGAGTTCATAACATTTATTCCACCCTTGGACATGCTTTGAATTTGGCTCACATATCACACAGTAAGAAAGAAGTACAAGCCCTATTTTCTGAAGTTCACAGAAGAGCAGCCAAATATATTTGAGATTTTTTAAAATGAATTTGAGAGATAATTTATAGAACTTTCCATTGTCTTGGCATTTAGTCCAGGTGACAATTTTATTTGTTCCTAAGATAACTATCTCTTTGGTAATGATAGAATAATTTGATTGCTCATTTGTAAATTATATCAGCATCATTTCCATTTTCAAACTACTACAATGAATTAAATTGGTCAATTATTTTATATCAAAAACTTCAGCAAGATGAGAAGTATTTTAATGTGAAAAGCTCAAAATACCTTAAAAATATATTTGTCAGAAATCATCATTGTGACTTAAAGCTTCCAAGTTATAACTTTTCAATAATTTGAACACTTTCAAAATTCTCATATCATGGAATTTGGAGATGATGAGTGCCTATGGAAAAAGAAAGACTTTGAAAGTTCTGTTGTGACAAAAAAAGGAGCTTAACAAATGATTTCAGTGTCAGGCTATGCATACTGTTAAAAGATAATCCTAGGGAAACCATGGAGAAATTTACACCAGAGAAATGAAGGCAAGAAGGAGATATTTTTGATGAAGTGAAGTTAAGTAAAATCACTGTGAATTGATGCATGATAGACAAAAGTACAAAATGATACATAGTCCTTGTAGTTCTTTGCTACCTTTTTGGCCAGAGGGACAGAGAAATAGATAACAGAACAAAGGGTGC
This sequence comes from Macrotis lagotis, assembly GCF_037893015.1. Lineage (NCBI taxonomy): Eukaryota > Metazoa > Chordata > Mammalia > Peramelemorphia > Peramelidae > Macrotis > Macrotis lagotis. Next base: position 135,428,194 of record NC_133663.1, on the reverse strand, counting down.
TAAAAATATTAAAATTTCTTACCTACTTAAAACATTATTTTAATTGGTAGAACCCTGAATTTTGATTTTCTCCAAAGAGCAAAATGACAACCTACAACTGAAAGAAAGAAATCGTATCAGAGTTATGTCCCCCCCCCCATGAAACCAAAAGAAAAGGATAAAAAACAGCTAAATGAAAAGATGACACAAAGGCTGTTTTCAAAGAGGATTTAATAAATAAGAATGAAAGAGTTTAAATTTGTTCTCTCTGAGCCCAAAATCAAGTTAATTCATATGTCATCTTGTCTTGTGACCCTCATGACAACAAAAGACAAGAAAACAATAGAGATAAACATAGGCTTTGCAAGAACATTTATAGGTAAGGACTAGAACACTGATTATCCTGATTCTAAGGAAAACTTCCTATTCACTATGCAATATTGTCTTTATATAAAGTTTACCAATCACCCCCAAATATTTATGAAATAGCTATTCTTTGTCACATAATAGGTGAGGTATCAGGTCATCATGAAAAGATGTTTGAGGAACTGGGATTGGTATCAGTGAAATCGAGAAATCATGATTCTTAAAAATATGAAATTATCTGAATAAATAGATTACATACTAACAGAAGACTTTAGGATACTTGAATATTATATCAATATGATCCATTATAAAATATATTTCAGTTGTAAATAACATTCTTTGATATGATATATTTTTTCATTTTTCTCTTTTGAATTGGTCACAGAAATTTCCCTCAGATATATGCCAAATTCATCTAGTCATTTTTTCTTTCTTTACCTAATTTCATATGCCTTTTCTTCTAATAGCTTTTAGATTAAAGACCAAAAGAGTATTAATTGCTATTTTTTAAAATATTATTTCAAATAGAGACAGTTTGTTCCCTCAGAGAATTTATATGATATACATTGAAAATTAAGGAATAAGGTTGAGAACTAAAAAGCTTCCTTCCTTATAGATTTTTGATAAAGGGGATCACATATATTTGGGGGATCACATATTTTAAGTTAAGCTTTACAAAAGCATGTTCTCTCTAAAGGTAGAAGTAGAGGAATAAATCAAAATTTAGTATGACATTCTTCTGCATAAATGTAGGCAACTTAATTTCACTTGAGTTGTGAGAAAGGTTCAGATGAAACCTAAAATGGTTACTATTCCACTAAAACTCTATGTCTCTCTACATAAAAAAAGGAAAAGAAACAAAAAGTTCTACAAATTCAGGGTCTTCTGAGATGCTGCATAGTTTAGAGCTCATCCTTATTAAAGTTTATTTTGCAGACACAAGAGCTCTGAATATTATGTAGCAAGTACAACAGAAAAAAAAACCCCAATATGTATTAAAATCCCTCAAAGAATTTGAATTTTTATTTTGTCATTGACTTGGCCCAATAAAAAAGCAAGGATTTAAGTGGTGTAGTGTCTAGAGTGTTGAGCATTGTATCAGAAAGACTTGAGTTCAAATCTAGTTTTAGACACTTACTTAGCTATGTAAACCTGAGCAAGTCGATTAACCTTTGTTTGCTTTAGTTTCCTTATGTGTAAATGGGATATAATAGCACCTAAAGTGTGGAAGGAAGGTTTGTCTTTTTTAATTCAAATTTGGTCTCAAATGTTTTAATTAGTTAGGACAGTAAGTTATTTAATCTCACTTGTCTGAGAAAAAAAATGGTAAAACATTCCATTATCTGAATAAAATCTCAAATTAAATAAAAAAGAAAAACTGAGTAAATGTAAATGTTATAAAATAGCTAATGTTATTTTTGATCATGAAGATGATATATGGCTAAAATTATCTTACTCTGAATGTATGGAAAAATAAGCATAGTTTCTTTTGTCCCAGAGAATAGTCACTTTGATGTGAAGCAAGGTCAACTAACTCCATGTAGGATAGATAGTTCTTTAACATTTTCTGTGACCACTGAAAGGTCTATAGTTGGGTCTTAATTTCCTTGCCTCCTGGTGTTGCCATGTTTTTTGGTTCTGATAAGTGAATTTTTTCTAAAAGGCAATTCATCTTAGAATTCAAAGAAGCCTTTGTCAGTAATCTGTGAAATGCAGTGAACTCCAGTTCTACCTTTCTGACTTCCTATTTTTAGAGACAAGCATGGTATACAGAAAAAAACACTAGAATAAAAAACAAAAGACATGTATTTATTTCTACCCAATGTCTGTCCAGTTTCACATGTTGAAAATTATAATCACATAATGAAAAATTTAAACTCTGCCCACACTATATTACTGGAAGAGGCATATAAGAAGGGATCTCACATACTGACATCACAAATAATATTAGTACAATCCTGCTGCTATATTAGAAATCATGGAAATTTAACTATTCAATTTAAAGATTCTCTCCATCTATAGATTTACTTGTTCCAGTGGATGTATCCTTTTTTATTAAGGGTCTACTATGTACAAGGCACTGCACTTGTTGCTGGATATTGATAGACAAAAAGAGAAATGATCCCTATAATCAATGAGCTTAAATTGTAATGAGAGAAATACACATAAAATATATGTGGCATATATTAAAACTTAATAAGGAAATTGTTAAATAACAGCATAGTGTGAGGAGGACATTGGTCGATGAAGAGAGCTACATATAAGTATAGAAATTACTGTAAGAACATGGAAAAAGCAATACTGGAAGACACGGAAGATAAAAGAGCATATTAATGATTTTTTGCAAGTGCTCAACAGATCAAATTTTTAAAAAAATATTAAATAATAGTTATTATTATTATCTCAGTTTTCTCAAATTATACTCCCTATAAATTTATTGGATTCGTTGTTTATAGAGGAAATATTAAGCTCAGAGCATGAATTGAAAGTATATTGCAAAGAATATTATATTATTTTTTATAAAGTATAGTAAAGCAAATGCAATTAAGCAAGGAACCAGTTGAACAGTGAACTAAGATACACAAGTCGAAGTAGAGAAAAATGAAGTATTTATTATTTTTGTGGAGCTGACAGTAGCCCTCATATACTGGTGATGTGATGTGTTTGCTGTAACCATGGGGAAGGTGTGCTGTTTTGACTCCCCTGAATTTTATGATCAGTGAATACTAACATTAGTCCTTTGAATTATATACTCATATACTATTTTGAAGTGTGGCGTGCTTGTCCATTGTCCTTGGTCTAAAGAAGACTAAATATCAGTCAGATTTCTCTGTATATAGCATGGTCTTCTGTGTTTGATGCAGATGACAAATGTGCACATGCAAATGAGTGATACAAGCTGTTTCCCTGCCCCCCACCTCGAGGGCAGCTCCCTAAACAATCTGCTCTACAATTTTCCCAGAAATAATCAGTGAATAGACACTCCTTTAATGCTGTAACTAATCAGATGATGCACATATTTTTTGTATCTTCACCAGCTGTAAGAGCAATTCATACATTTATCTTTTCCATTTCTAGTGAGAGATGGGAAGATGGGCACAACCTATTTGTGAAACTTATTTGAATATCTTTCAATAGCCCCTCCATTCCAGTTAATATACTTCATATCTATGATTTCTCTTCAGAAACAAGGATGTTAGGATCCAGGAATCTTGTCTTCATCTTCTTTGTTTCCTGGCATCCAGTTCTCTTAGCTTTTCTTCTTTCTGAATGGCTTTTTCTTCCTTTCTTTCGTGCTTTTTTTTAAAATTCCTCTTTACCGCCTTAATATCCAACTCCTACTTGAATCAAACCCTCATTTTGCTTTTGCACTCACTCTGTAGCAGTCTCACACAGTTGCCTGCTTCTTGCTAGTTGGCTTTCTTATAAAGCTCTTAGCTAATCACTCAGCTACTCTCCCACACAGCCTGCTATTCATAATCAGTACAAATCCCTCAATTCAATTTAATTCAATGCAGTTCAATTCAATGCTGCTGAATTCAATTCAATTCAATTCACACCACCACATGTTGGTGCCAATTCTAATTCCATCCTCCTCTTCATTCTTTCTTGGATGATCAAAGCATACATGAGAAATAGATCTGGTAATTTGATCAATCATTCAGCTGTCCTTTCTTTGTAAGGTGGATGTTTACAATTGTCTGCCACTCTTGACTATTTCCCGTTTTCCATACACCTCTTACTTAATGCATTGATACCCTTTTCTTTAGTGCTTTTAATATTTATTTATTACTTCCAGAAGCCTTCTTATTCTCTGATCCATTGATGAAATTTCCATTTTGACTACAAGTAACAGCTTCCTGTTGTATAAAAACTCAAAATTGCATTATGGCGATATTTGAAATTGAATCTGAAGTGTTTTATTATTAGATTCTTTTCCCCTCCCTTTAATTTTTTTTATTAATCAGAGCACAAGATAACCTATTGTGACTGCTCTGACTATAAAACAGGTTAAAATATTAAATTGGAAATTTTTGTAATGATACTTCAGTGTTTTTTTTCAGTTTTCTTTCCAGACACTCAGATTTTTTTCATTATATTTTGGTCATCATCACCTGCCCATCTTTCACATACTTTTTTAGTGCTCAGTGGGATTCTCTAAATAGAACTTTACACTGTTTTAAAATAAATCTTAAACTCCAAGTAGTTGTTTGAGAGCTATTGTTCTCCATGAAATAGCTTACATATTTCCCTAATACATCATGAAGATTTTAAAGTGTTTACACCCATCTGAACAGTATATACAATTTATGCAACTCTCATTGTTATTATGTCAATTTATAGAATTCAACAATTTGTTGGTAAATGAGCCCTCTTTATTTTTGTCCTGGAAGAAAAATATTTGGTTATTTCCCAAGGTGGTAACAGTGGTGAATTACAAACAGAAATAGCCAATACAATATAACTGTTTTGCACATTTTTGCCATTCAGTTGTTTCAGTTGTGCTAATACTTTGTGACCCCATTTGGCGTTCTCTTGACAAAGATACTAAATTGTTTCACCATTTGCTTCTTCAGTTCATTTTACAGGATTAAGTGACTTGTCTAGGGCTTCACAGCTAGTATGAATCTTACAAACATAAAACTTACAGGCACCAATCATGACTCCCTTTTATTTTCTAACATAATTCCGATAAGTTATTTTATTGATATTTTATTTTTCCAAATACATGTTAAGAAAGTTTTTTCAACATTCAGCTATGTGAATATGCATATTTTTAAATTATAAAATTTTCTTACACCCTCCCTTCCTGTCCCTGCTCCTCTCAGCAGCAAACCAATAGGTTAACATTGAACAAACATATTTATAATAAATATGTTTACAGATTAGTCATTTTCAGTATGAGGCATTAGGATTAAGGGAACGAGAAACACAAGAGATAGTTTTTATAAAGCAGTCATCATATTCTGAAAGGTCTTTTTTTTTGTTTTATTTTTCTCACTCTAGATGGGGGTAACATTGTCCATAGATAGTCTAATATGGTTGTCCTAGCTCTCTGACTTGCTGGAAGGAACTGCTTCCATTAAGGTTGATCATCCCACTAAGGTTGATCATCCCACAATGTTGTTGCTAATGTGTACAATATTCTCTCCATTCTGCTCCCTTCACTCAGCATCAGATTCTGTAACTCATTCCATGTTTCTGTAGAGTCCAACCATTTATAGTTTCTTGTAGAACAATAATATTGCATGGTATTCATGTACCATAACTTGTTTAGCCATTCCCCAGTTGATGGACATCCCCCAAATTTCCAATTCTTTGCCATTACAAAAAGAACTGCAATGAATATTTTAGAACATGTGAGATTTTACCCATTTTTTTTTTATTTATTCTGGATATACACTTAGAATTGGAATTGCTGGGTCAAAATGAATGAACACTTGCTCTTTGCACATAGTTCCTTATTGCTCTCCAGAATGGTTGGATCCATTCTCAAGTCCACCAGAAATGCATTAATGTCCTAATCCTTCCATAACCCCTCCAGCATGGATCATTTTCCCTTTTTCTCACCTTAGTCTGATAGTTAGAAGGTGAGAACTCATTATTGTTCCAATTTTCATTTCTCTAACCAGTAATGAATTGGAGCATTTTTTCACATGATTTTTGGACATTTATCAGTTGGGGAATGACTTGCAACCTTATACATTTGATGCTATTCTCTATATATTTTAGAAATGAACTCCTAGCTCTGAAGATTTTTCTCCTAGCTTTCTGCTTTCCTTCTTATATTGGCAGCTTTGATTTTATTAGTGCAAAAACTTTATAATTTAATATAGTCAAAGTAATTCATTTTGCAGTTTTATAATATACTCTAATTCTTGTTTGATCATAAATTTGTCCCCTTTCCATAGATCTGATAGATAAGAGTATTTCATGGTCTATTAATTTATCTGGGGTGTCACCATTTATGTTTAAATCCTATTCCCATTTTCAACTTATTTTGTTATAGGGTGTGAGATGTGGGCCCATGCACAGTTAATTGTATTTTTTAATTCTCATTTTGTCCAAATTTTTTTTTACATTAATAAAATATTCTTGTTTAAGAGTAAACAAAGATAGAAAAACAGAAAAAATAACTAAATAAAAAAAAAGAAATTTAGCCTTCAATTTATTTTACCTTCTCCTTCCCTTTTCTCGGTCCCTTCTTCCCTTATCTTTCCCTTTCCTCCTCCCCCCCTTCCCTCCTCCCCCCTTTCCCTGTAGATTAAGATAGATTTTAAACCCAGGAGGGAATGTATCTTATTCTCTCTCTGGGGCAAATCTACTGAATACAATTTATTCAGTGCTCATAATCTCCATTCTTTACCTCTAAAATTATAAATCTTTGTTTCTCTTCACCTAGTATTTTTTATCTCTCATGGACTATTAATCAAGTATAATCAAACTTAGTGTGATTATTTGATTGCTTGATAAGCTTATATTGTTATTGATCATTTGTTTGCTTGATAAGTAACATTGTCTCAATTAAATCAAATCATAATCATAATCATTTTTTTTATCTTACCACATTTTCAAATACCTTCTAAGGATACACAATCCTCCTCATGAGCCAAAGTATCATCCAAAACCAAATCATTTCTTGAACTATTTGCATCCCTCCCCAGGACTGTTTTCTCTCTCACTTTATCCCCTCCCCATCCATATAGCATAACCCTTGTTAAATGAAACATGGATTAAGTCAAACCCTGATTTAATTAATTACAAGAGACTTAGAGGGCACTGAGTACTGGGAGATTGTGAAGATCTCACGAGAACTTTTCAAATGTTTATAAGTTATGGGAGACACACTGACTCAGGACTGTCCAGTTTATGATGATGTCATCAGACAAAATGCTAAACTTTGTCAGTGTAGCAGAATTAAAATGGGTCAAAGGATAATGAGTCACTTAAGTTTAGAGTTTAAAACTTCTGCTTTTCACCAGGGTTTTTTCTCTCAAACATAGTGATGTCATCTTGGACCTCTTCAATGGAAAGACAAGACCCAACTATAATCATATACTTTAAGTCCAATCCCTTCAATTATATTCTATCCTTTAATTATCCTAAATGAACTAAAGTACTCAAGAATTAGAAGTGTTATATCTTTCCTTTTAGGGTTATATATAATTTCATTCTCTTGGCCAACATTTGTTTTCTTTTGTATTGTTTTTTCCTTTCCCTTTTCATTGATCTTTTTAGGCAACTCTTCAATCATGTATTTAGTGATTGAATTCTCTGTTCAGTTCTGGTCTTTGTTTTAGAAAATTTTGGAAGTTCTCTGTTTCATTGGACATTCATCTTTTTTTCTCTGACAATATATGCTGAATCTTGCAGGGTAGTAAATTTTGAGTAGTAATCCCAGGTTCTTTTGTCCCATGATATATATTATTCCAGGTCTTCTGGTCCTTCAGTGTTGAGGTTGATAGATATTGTGTGAGTCGGTTTGGGTTTCCTTTGCATTTGAATTGTTTTCTTTTTGCTGCTTACAGTATTCTCTCCTTTATTTAAGAGTTCTGGAATTTAGTTATAATAGCCCTTGAAGTTTTTATCATGGGGTCTTTTTCTAGAGGGGATCTGTGTATTTTTCAATGGTAATATTGTTTTCTTGTTTTAGGAGATTTGGACAGTTTTCCCCAATAATTTCCTGCATTATGCTTTCTAGGTTCATTTTTTGATCATTTTGATCATTTTTGACTATTTTCTGGTTGTCTGATGATTTCTAGATTTTTCTCTCCTAGATCTACTTTTCAGTTCATTTGTTTTCCCTAAAAGGTACTTCAGTTTTTTCAGTCTTTTTATTTTGTTTGATGAAATCTTGCAGTCCTGTAAATTCACATTCTAATTTTATGGTGTTTATCTTCTTCAATTGCCTTTGGTGTTTCTTTTTCAAAGATGTTGAATTCTCTGGCCAATTTTTCATAATTTTCCTGCATGACTCTCAATTCTTTTTTCCAATTCTTTTCCTTTCTCTCTTCTTTGATTTTTAAATCATTTTTTAATCTCTTTGAAGAACTTTTCGATTTGAGTCCAATTCATAGACTGCTTTGAAACTTCTCCTGTGAGTGATTTTTCACTGATTTCTTCTTTAGACACTTCATTATTATCATCTTAGTCTGTTAGAGGGTTTTCTATAATGAGCACTCTTTTAGCATTTTTGCTCATCTTTGTTGTTTTAGCTCTCTCCTAGGGTAGAGGGAGTAAAGATCTTTTCTTCTTTTTTGTTTTTTTGCTGGGTCTGGGGTCTGATCCCTGGCTTGTCATTGGCCAAGATGAGGCCTATGCAGTCTAGGCCTTGCCTTTGCACAGGTTTGTTTCCTCCTTTTTATCCAAGTTCAGACTTAGCAATCTTTTGTTCCTGACCCAATCCTGTCTTTTACTCTGGTGTTCCCAGGAATCAGACTTTGTTTGGGGTTGGAACCCTCCCTGCTGGCTTGCTATATAGCTTTCCAGACCTCTGCTGTGGTCAAGCTGTCCAGATCCACTATGGCTAAAAGCCTCCTACTGGCTTTCCTGTTCTCCTGCCTCATTTTTCACCAAAGAAATAGACCTTCATTGAAGATCCTTCATGAAGTCTACCATTGAAAACTTCTTTGAATCTTTTTTTTTTTTAGGGTGAGATCTGTAACTTGAATGTCAGAGCAGAGGCATCATTTGTTGGTGGGAAAAAGCTCTGGGAGCATGTTAATTTCATGCTACCATCTTGACTTCACCAATTGAAATCAATTCAATTCCATTGATGATAAAAAAAAGGCAAAAATGTTAGGTGTAGTCAACTTGAGGATTCAAGAATGTTGGAATGAAATCACATGAATGACTGACTCTTGAACTAAAAATATTTGAGAAATGCTTTATTCTGTCAAGGTAACAAAGTAAAATAACAGTAATGGGAACTTAGTAAAGTCATTTAGGACCATTAGAATAATTTGCTTATCTTCAACAGAAACTATCAAGGAATAAGCATCATAGTGAGAAAGTAGCATAAATAAATTAAGGACAGTTGCAAGGGCATTGCATCTAGGATGATATCAGCAACAGGGGAAAGGCCAGAGATTATGTAGAGGAACAGGGCAGGTACATGAACTAAGGAAGGTGCAGGGGTGGGGTTGTTAACATATTTGCATCTCAGAACCTGTTTTTCATGAGATAGCTTTTTTTACTCCAACTTCAAGCATCTTTATATAATTATTAAAATATACTGGATGGGAGCACCAATCTCATCTTCTAGTAAGATAATTGCTTTCAGACTGTATGTTCCATGAGAAATAGTTGCTATTATTATCATCGTAATTTTTAGATGAAAAAACTGAAGCCAGTTGTGGTCAAATCATTTACCCAGGGTCACACATGTAGCATATATTTGAGGACAGATTTGACTTCAGGTCATCCTGATTCCTGGTTCAGTGCATATACATTATACCACAGAACTGTTTCATAAATGAAGAATATGAGATACATAGAGGTCCCAGGAGCATAGATTTAGAGTAAAATAGTTCTTGGAGTTCAACACTATTATTTTACAAAGAAACAAAAATAAATAAATAACTGAAGATGATTGACATGTCCATGATCACACAAATAATAAGAATACAAAATAGGGCACCTAGGTGATATAATGGATAGAATACTGCAATTGGAGTGAAGAATATTCCTCTTTGTGAATTCAAATTTTGCCTCTGATATTTGTTAATTGTGTGACCCTGGACACATCATTTAATCTGGTTTGACTGAGTTCCTCAACTGTAAGAAGAATTTGAGAATGAAATGGCAAATCACTCCAGAATCTGTGACATGCAAACCACAAATATGGTTACCAAGAGTTAGGCAGAACTGAAATGACTCACAATACAAACACTTCTATAAAACAAAATTATAAAACGAAGAGCTACTTTCCAAAATCATAATTATCAAAATAATCTGGTACTAGCTAAAACTGATCCAGTCATACAAGAAAGCCATTTGGAACAATCCGTTAGTGGCTCCAAAACTATTTTGAGCCAGCAACACCATTACTATGTATGTATCCCAAAGAGATCTTTACTTTTTTTTTTTTTTTGCAAGGCAGTGGGGTTAAGTGGTTTGTCCATGGCCACACAGCTAGGTAATTAATAAGTGATTGAGGCTGCTTCTGAACTCTAATACAGCCGACTCCAGGGCTGGTGTTCTATCCACTGTGCCACCTAGCCACCCCCCACCAAAGCGATAAGGACCTACATGTACAGAAGTATTTATAACAGCTCATTTAATGCAGGCAAATAGAGGGCATGCTCATCAATTGAGGAACAACCAAACAAATTGTGATATCTGATTGTGTTGGTATACTTTGTACTATAAGATTTGATAAGCAGGTTGCTTTTAAAGAAGAAAAAAAGAAACCTGGAACGACTTCTATGAACCCATGCAAAGTGAAATGATAACAAGGAGAACAGTGTACACAATAACAATGATACTCTGTTTTATTTGTGCCTCTTTTACCAAGTTGTCAATTCTCTTTTCATAATTTTCTTGCATTTTCTCATTATTTTCCCATTTTTCTTCTATCAATTTTATTTTTCCTTATTAATTGTAAAAACAATTTTTCTTCAGTTTTTTTACAATTTTGAGTTCAAAATTCTTTGCTAACCTTAATCTTCTCCCCTATCATTAAGAAAAAGGTTGTACATGTGCAGTCATGCAAAACATACTTCCATAATAGTCACATTGTAAAGAAAAGAGCAAAAAGAAAACAAGAAAAAAAGATGCTTCAATCTGCATTTAGATTTCATCTGTTCTCTCACTGGAGGTGGATAATATCTTTTTTAAAAAATCATAGATCATTCAGAATTATCTTGAATTTTTGAAAAGTTGGAAATACTGAAGAAAATAACTTCTTAAAAAGGCAGAGTTTTCCAAATTGAAAAAGAGGTATAGAAACTCAATGATAAAAATAATTCCTTATAAATTAGATTTGGTGAAATGGAAACTGATAACACCATATGACAAGGAAGAACAAAACAAAGCAAAAAAAAATTCTTTAAAATTTTAACACATTCTCATGCAACTCATTTAGCATTTCTTTTAAGAATTGGATGTTAAACTATTTATTGTTTTTATGTTTAGTATTGAAATTGCTCTCGGAGCAGCTAGGTGGCGTTAGTGGATAAAGCACTGGCCTTGGAGTCAGGAATACCTGGGTTCAAATCTGGTCTCAGACACTTAATAATTACCTTAGCTGTGTGGCCTTGGGCAAGCCACTTAACCCCATTTGCCTTGCAAAAACCTAAAAAAAAAAAAAGAAATTGCTCTTGTCTATGGTATCATTTAGCAAAATGTAATTTCCTTATTTATATCTTTTAATTAAATCTATTATTGATTTTGCTTTATCTAAAATCACAAATGCTAGTCCTGCTTTTTTTTAACTGCAGTTGAAATATAATACCTTCTGATTCATTCCCTTATCATTTCTTTGTGTGATTTTCTCTGCTTCATGTGTGTCTATTTAAACAATATATTGGGTCTTCCAAGGTAAAGCCAAGTTGACTGCATGAACATAGTAGGCTCCTGGAGCTTTTCCTTATCCAAAGCTAAATGCATAAAACAGACATTGAAAACAAAGACTCCCACCAAGAAAAAGGCACGATCCAAAGAATTTTTCTTTTCTTTTCTTTTCTTTTTTTAATTTTATTTAAGGCATTGGAATTAGGTGACTTTCTCACACACAGCTAGGTAATTATCAAAACGGCCTGAGACTAGATTTGAACTCAGGTCCTCCTGACTACAGAGTCAGTACTCTATCTACATAATTGCACCCCCAAAATCATTTCTTCAGTAGACATCATGGAGGATCTTCAATGAAGGCCTGTCTTTTGGTGGGGAAAGGGGAAGTAAAGCACAGGGAGATGGGAGAACGAAAAAGTCAGTGGGAGGTTTGACTACATCAGAGGTCTGGGCAGCTAGATAGCAAGCCAGCAGGGAAAATTCCAACTTCAAATAAAATCTGACCCCTGGGAAAACCAGTGCAAAAGACAGGAATGGATTGGGAACAAGCCACTGCATAGACAGAACCTGGATGTAAAAGAGGAAATTAACCTGTGCAAAGTCAAGGACTGAACTTCATAGGCAACATTTTGGTCAATGACAAGGGAGGGATCATATCCCAGCCACAGCATAAAAAGTTTGGGTCTCTGCTCCCTATACCCTAGGCACAGAACTAAAACAATAAAGATGAGCAAAAAAAGCTAAATGAGCACTTCCTATACAAAGCTACTATGCAGATAAAGATGATAACAATGCCACTTTAGAAAAAGAAATAAGTGAAAAAATACCCACAGGAGTAGTATTAAAAGAGTCCATGAATTGGACTCAAATCCAAAAATTCCTAGACAAGTTTATAAAAGAATTTAAAAACCAAAGAAGAGAGGAAGAAGAAAAATGGGAAAAAATGAATCATGTGACAAAATTATGAAAATTTGACTAAAGAAATCAACTCCTTTAAAAATAAAAATAACCAACTAGAAAAAGAATGTAACTCTTCAAAAAAATATAATTCATCAACTTGAAAAGAAAACACAAAAGTTAATTGAAGAAAATAAAGCCCTAAAAATTAGAATTTAACAAATAGAAACCAATGAATCTACAATAAAAAGATTGGAAAAAATGAAGAAAATGTAAGAAAAACAAGCAACCTGGAAAATAGATACAGGAGAGATAATTTATAAATCTTTGGACTACTTGAAAGCCTAAATCAAAAAAAAAAAAAAAGGAACCAGGAAAATATCTTGCAGTGATGCACGGAAAAGATGTTGAGAATTGTGAACTAGCATAAAAAAAAATTTGTAATCTTAAAGGCTGTTAAATTTTCTTAAATTGGATGGAGGGTTCCCAATCTTGAGATGTAAATTGACTACCATTGTTTTTTTACTTAATGTTTTATATCCTGATGGCATCAGGCTTTAACCCTCTAGCTAATTCCTGGTCCAGTAAAGGGGAAAGGAATTCACCTTTTGCCCTCTGAATCAGAGACAAGACCATAAAAATCTGGGTTGGATACCTGCTTGGGGCCAGTTGTCTCTGACTCCCTGACCCAGTCAACTCTGCTTAACTGTTCTTTTGTCTCTCTCTACCTATAGTTTCTTATGTGTTGTAACTTCTTTTTTTCCAATTTTTTCATTTTTTTTACACATTACTAAAATATTCTTGTTTAAGAGTAAACATATTACCCCCCCAAAAAAATATAAAACCTCATGTGAAATAAAGTAAAAGAAAGAGGAAAAAAATGTGTTTCATTCTGTGATCTGATACCATCAGCTCTGTCTCAGGTGAATCTCATTCTTTATCATAAATCCATTACAGAAGTTACTTTCAGGTGTGGATAGGTGGCACAGCAAATAGAGCACCAAACCTGGAGTCAGAAGTACCTGAGGTCAAATGTGTCCTCAGACACTTAATAATTACCTGGCTGTGTGGCCTTGGGCAAGCCACTTAACTTCATTTGCCTTGCAAAAACTTAAAAAAAAGTTACTTCCATATTTTTCCACAGTTGCTGTTTCTGATTGTAATTCCTTCCATCCATTCCTCCCCAAAAACATCTATTATGTTTTCTCTCTCTCCTTTCACTCTGTCCCTCTTCTGAAATGTGCTATAGGGCAGCTGAGTGGTACAGTGAACAGGGCAATAGCCCTGGGGCCAAGAGGCCCCAAGTCCTCATACTAGCCCAGGGGCCCAGCAACCAACTGGTCCTGTATCCCCAGAAAGGCCACCCAATCCCAACATCTTGCAAAAAAGTATGAAAGAAAATGTGTTATATCTGACTATTCTTTCTTGTTATCAGCCCTCTTCTCTATCACACACATTCTCCCCTTCCACCTGTTCCCCTCTCTCCTTTATGCTCTCTAGATGTGTGTATATCCTATTGAGTGTGTATGCTGTTTCCTCTCTGAGCCATTTCTGATAAGAATGAAGGTTCCCTCATTCTCCCTCACCATTCCCCCCTTCCATATCATTGCAAAAAGCTCATTGCAAAAATAATATCTTTTATATGAAACATCTTAGCCTATTCCACCTCTCCTTTCTCTTACTCCCAGAACATTTCCCTTTTAGCCTTTTACTGCATTTTCACAATATATTATATCTTCAAATTCAGCTCTCTCCTGTGTTTCATCTATAAAATCTCCTTCTACCTGCTCTATTAAAAGAGAATGTTCATATGGGTATTATCAGTATCATTTTCCATGCAGGAATATATGCAGTTCATCCTCATTAAGTCCCTCATAATTTACCCTTCTCCTCCACTCTCTATGCTTCACCTGAGTCCTGTACTTGAAGCTCAAACTTCTGTTCATTGGGGTCATTTCAACAGAAACATTTGAAATTCCCCTTTTTCATTGAAAGTCCATCTTTCCCCCTGAGAGAGGATGTTCAATTTTTCTGGGTAGTTGATTCTTGCCTGCATTCCAAGCTCTTTTGCTTTCTGGAATATTATATTCCAAACCCTATGAACCTTCAATGTAGTTGCTGCTAAGTCCTGTGTGATCCTTACTGCATATTCACAATATTTTAATTTTGTCCTTCTGGCTGCTTGTAATATTGCCTCTTTGATTGGGAACTCGGCTATAATATTCATAGGGTTTTTTTTTTATCTCTTTCCAGGGGAGATCGATGGATTCTCTCAATTTCTATTTTACCCATTGCTTCCAGGATATCTGGGCAATTATCCTGTAGGAATGCTTTAAAAGTGAAGTCAAGGCTCTTTTCCTGATCATTGTTTTCCATTATCCCAATAAATTTTAAATTATCTTTCCTGAATTTGTTTTCCAGATCTATTGTTTTTTAATAAGATATTCCACATTTTCTTCTAATTTTTTTCATTTTTTTAGTGTTGAAGTATTGTGTCTTGATTTATCACAAATTCCTCAGCTTCCTTTACCTCCATTCTACATCTGAAGGATTTGTTTTCCTCAGAGAGCTTTCTTATCTCCTTTTCCATCTGTCCAATTCTGCTTTTTAAAGTATTCTTCTCCTCAAAAACTTTTTTGAACTGTTTTATCCATTTGACCTAAGTTGGTTATTAGCCTGTTATTTTCTTCAGCATTTTTTGGATCTCCTTGACTAAGTTGCTGACTTCGTTTTCATGTTTTTCCTGTATCTCTCTAATATCTTTTCCCAGTGTTTCTTCTATCTCCCTTACTTGATTTTGAAAATCTTTTTTGAGGTCTGTCATAGCTTGAGTTCCATGTCTTTATTTCTTGGAATTTTAGATGCAGAAGCTTGGGCTTTCTCATCTTCAGACTGAGTATTTTGACCCTCCATGGGATCATAGACAAAGTAATTGTCAATGGTTCGGTTCCTTTTTTTCTGTTTACTCATTTCCCCAGCCTGTGCCTGGTTTGGGGGTGCTTCCTGAGCTTTTGAGTTTTATTACAACACCCCCACAAGGACCTCAGTAGGTGTGTGAGGCTCTCACTGTTCTCCTGGTCTGAGTGACCACAAGCACACCCCTCTGCTATGAGGCTGGGAGGTGGAGTGTCCCTGCTCTATAGGGGGCCTAGATTGTGATCAGGATCTGAATGTGGTCAAAGCCCCAGATTCCTGTTCCAGGGACACAGGACAGACCTTGGAAGTCTCCTTCCACTCCCTTACCTTTGGTGGACTGAGCACTCAGATGAGCTGCCTGGAGGCAACTCCACAGGCCTGTTTCTGTTCCCTGGATCTGGGCTACCATGGCCATATTGAAGGCCTGGGCTTCGAATTTGCTCTGGCAGAGGTCTCCCTGCTGGTCTTCCAAGTTGTGCTTGGTGCTCCCTGGTGTGTAGATCAGGAAACTGCTTCTTTTGCCTGGATCCATGGCTCCCAAGCACCCTAGGGCTTTTCTCTGGAGTCTGAAATTCCTTCACTCTGGCAGGGCTGCCCCTCTAACCCTGTGGAACAGTTTTTCCACTGTTTTCCAGGTTATCTTAGACTGGAGATTGCCTCACTGGATCTCTCTGTGGGTTCTGTCTCTCAAAAATTTAGTTGGAATCATAATTTTAAGATTTTTGAAATATTTTAGAGAGAACACCTAGGAAAAGCTCATCTCCTGCCACCATCTTGGCTCCCCCCTCTGTTGTAACTTCTTTTAATTAATCTTTATTTTTCTTTCCACACCTGAATTCCTTGTTCTTAGTCATGATTCATCATGTGGCAGTAATTGTACCCAAGTAGCCAGTGGCTACAGCAGGAAATTATCAGGGAAAACTGCCCATATCTACTAGATCAGGAGGAAAAACATCCATTGAAATAATATACAGAATACCTCCAGAAAGAGACCCCAGGATAAAAACTCCAATGTTATTATAGTCAAGTTATATAATTCTAAGATAGAGAAGAAAATATTATTACCAGAAAAAGGAAGCACTTTAAAAACAAAGGAAACACACTCAGACTTACACAAAACTTATCAGTCTCAATACTGAAGGATCAGAAAGACCATATATTGCAGGGCAAAACAACCAAGAGTTTACTACCCTGCAAAATTCAACATATATATATATATATATATATATATATATATATATATATATATATGTATATATATGTGTGTGTGTGTGTGTGTGTGTGTGTGTATGTGTGTGTGTATTTATATGTTGTTGGGGAGAAATATATATGTTCAACAAAATAGAGGACTTCTAAAATTTCCTGATTAAAAAAATCAGAACTGAACAAACAGAGGTTTCAATCACCAAATATACAAATCAAGAAATGCTTAAAAAGGTAAATGAAAAGGGAAAAGTAAAAACGAAAGGAAATAAAACAAATGTTAGTGAAAACCATCAAATTGTATACAAGCCTATAAGGGAAGATATGACTTTGTAAATCTTGAGAACTGCATTTTTGTTAGGATAGTTAAAGGGTTGAATATAATTGAAGAGATTAGATTTAGAGGAAATACATATATATATGTGTGTGTGTGTGTGTGTGTGTGTGTGTGTGTGTGTGTATTTATATGTTGTTGGGGAGAAATATAGATGTTCAACAAAATAGAGGACTTCTAAAATTTCCTGATTAAAAAAATCAGAACTGAACAGAGGTTTCAATCACCAAATATACAAATCAAGAAATGCTTAAAAAGGTAAATGAAAAGGGAAAAGTAAAAACGAAAGGAAATAAAACAAATGTTAGTGAAAACCATCAAATTGTATACAACCCTATAAGGGAAGATATGACTTTGTAAATCTTGAGAACTGCATTTTTCTTAGGATAGTTAAAGGGTTGAATATAATTGAAGAGATTAGATTTAGAGGAAATACATATATATATATATATGTGTGTGTGTGTGTATTTATATGTTGTTGGGGAGAAATATAGATGTTCAACAAAATAGAGGACTTCTAAAATTTCCTGATTAAAAAAATCAGAACTGAACAAACAGAGGTTTGCATCATATGGTTGGTTCACATCTCTCCACTGAAGAGGAAAAAGAGATTATCACTATGTTTGAAACAAAAAGTTCTATGAAAAACATGGGTCTTACTCTAAACTTAAGTGTCTCAGTTTCCTTTGACCTACTTTTATTCTTTTGTGCTCAGAGAGCTCAGCACTTTCTCTGATAAGAGCATTCCATACTGGGTGGTCCTGAGTCAGTGTCTTCCATACCATAAAATCAGTTGTAAAGTTCTTAAAAGAGACCTTCAGAGTGTCCTAGTACTTAGAAGAACTTTGAGACTCTCTGGTTAACTAAATCAGAAATGACTTTCAGAGCCCAGGGTGAAAACCTATCTAAAAGTGTTGGACTTAATCCATACTTTAGTTAACAAAGCTTTAAGTACCATGGCTGGAGAGCTGGGTCAGGGGGAAGAAAGCATACTTGGGGAGAGGGGTACAAACGGTTCATGAAAAGGTTTGGTTTTGTATGATACTTTGGCTCATAATGATTGGCCATGTACTAGGGTATAAAAACCTCATAACCAAATGCACAGAAGTAAAAACAATATATGATGATGCAATAAAAATTACAGGTAATAAAGGGTCAGGGAAAGATAAACAAAAAATTAATTGGAAACTAAAATATTTAATTTTAAATAATGAGTGGATGAAATAGCAAGTACCCTTGGAGGGTACTTGAAAAAGGGATAAGGTAAAATTATCATAATTTAATGTAATTCAGAACTCTTGGGAAGTATATTTCTAATGAGACAGAAGAGGGGAGGATATTTAGTGACTATGAGGGAATGCTGCTTGTCAGACAATAAAGTAATCAATCCATCTGTGGTACTTTGATTGCTAATACTTTGAGCTTATCAAGCAATCAGTTAATCAAGCCTTGATTGATGGTACCTGATTAATAGTACTTGATTACAAATAAAACCAGGTGAAGAGGACCAAAAATCTGTTATTTTAAAGGGAAAGAAGGCAAGGTGTGAACACTGAGTAAATTCTATTCAATACATTTAGCCCAGAGGGAGAATAAGAAACATTCCCAATTGGGCTTAAAAATCAATCCTACTCTCCAGGGAAGGTGGGGAAGGGAAGGGAAAGGGAATGGAAGAAGGGATTGATAAAAGGGAAGGCAAAGGTATGGTAAGTATAAACCCAAAGTTAAATTTTAAAAGAAAAGATAAAGGGAAAGTGAGTAAAATTTCATTGAGGAGGAAAAGAGGAAAGGAAAGAGAAAATATAAATTAGGAATGAGATAGTGGAAGGAAATTCAGAAGAAGTAATCTTAACTGTATAATTTAATGGAATGAATTGTCCCATAAAATGGAAGTGGATAACAGAATGGATTAAAAACCAGAATCCTGTAATATGCTGTTTACAAGAAACACATTTGAAGCAAAGAGATACACACAGAGTTTTAAAGGCTTAGCTGAAGTAAAAAAAAAATGGTATTGATCCTGATCTCAGATAAAGTAAAAGCAAAAACTGACCTCATTAAAAGGGATAAGGGTCGGGGCACAGTGGATAGGTGGCTAGGTGGCACAATGGATAGAGCACAGGCCCTGGAGTCAGGAGTACCTGCATTCAAAACTGACCTCAGACACTTAATAATTACCTATCTGTGTAGCCTTGGGCAAGCCACTTAACCCCATTGCCTTGCAAAAACCTAAAATACCAAAAAAAAAAGGGATAAGGAAGGAAACTATATTTTCTTAAAAGGCACCATAGTTAATGAAGCTATATCATTAGTAAAAATGTTTGCACCTAGTGGTATATCATTTAAATTCCTAGAGGAAAAGTTGAGTGAATTACAAGGAGAGATAGACACCAACATTCTAATAATGGGGGAAACTCAACCCTGCTCTCTCAGAACTAGGTAAATCTAATCACAAAATAAACAAAAAGGAAGTTAAGTTGAATAAAATCTTAGAAAACATAGACATGATAGAACTTTGAATAAAACATAATGGGGATAGAAAAGTACATACTTTTCCCTCTGCTGTACATGGCACCTGAACCAAAATTGACCATGTACTAGAGTATAAAAACTTTCTAATCAAATGCACAAAGGTAAAAATAAGAAATACATACTTTTCAGACGATGATGATGCAATAAAAATTTCATGTAATAAAGTATCAGGGAAAGATAAACCAACAATTAATTGGAAACTAAAATAATTAATTTTAAATAATGAATGGATAAAATATAAATCATAGAAATAATCAACAATTTTATCTAAGAAAATAGTAACTGAGACATCATATCAAAATTTGTGAGATACAACCAAGGCAGTTTTGAGGGAAAATTATATATCTCTATATGATTATATGAATAAAATACAGAAAGAGGAGATCAAAGAATTGAGTTTACACCTAAAAAAACTAGAAAGAAAGCAAATTAAATATCCCCAATTAAATATCAAATTAGAAATTCCAAAATTCAAGGGAGAGATTAATAAAACTGAAAACAAGAAAACCATTGAACTAATAAATAAAACTAAGAGTTCATTCTATAAACAAAACCAATAGAATACATAAACCTTTGGATAATTTGTTTAAAAAAAAGAAAGAAGATAACCAAATTACCTATATCAAAAATGAAAAGCATGAAGTAACCACCATTGAGGAGGAAATTAAACAGATAATTCAAAGCTACTTGGCCGAACTTTATGCCAATACATTTAATAACCTAAATGAAATGGATGAATGTTTACAAAAATACAACCTATCCAGATTAATAGAAGAGGAAATAAAATACTTAAATTATCCCATTTCAGAAAAAACAAATTGAACAAACCACCAATAAACTCCCTGAGAAAGTCTCCAGGTCCAGTTGGATTTACAAATGAATTCTATCAAACATTTAAGGAACAATTAAGTCCTATTCTACATAAACTATTTTAAAAATTAGGAGAACAATGAGTTTGGCCAAGTTCCTTTTATGATATTAATGTAGTGTTTATACCTAAACTAGGAAGAATCAAAATAGACAAAGGAAATAATAGACCAATATGCCTAATGAACATTGATGCAAAAAAATCTTAAATAAATTTTAGCAAAGAGATTACAGAAAGTTATTACTAGGATAATATACCATGACAAAGTAGGATTGATAGGTAGATATGGTACAATATTAGAAAAGTCTCAACTTAATTGAACATATCATTAGCAAAACCAAAAGAAAACATATGATTATCTCAGAAGATGATGGAAAATCCTTTGATAAAATACAATAACAATAAAACCAAACCAAAATAATAAAAACAATAAAAAATATATGAATCATCTCATTTGAAATACAACTGACCTGGAAAAATATCCAGAAGAAATAATTTTAAAATTATTGGGCTACCTGAAAATCACAATCAGGAAAAGAGCCTAGACTTCATTTTCCAAGAAATAATAAAAAAAAATTGTCCTGATACATCCTAGAAGTAAAGGGTAAATTAGAAGTTGAGGGATTTGGGGTGGCTAGGTGACACATTGGATAAAGCACAGGCCATGGAGTCAGGAGTACCTGAGTTCAAACCTAGCCTCAGACACTTAATAATTACCTGGCTGTGTGACCTTGGGCAAGCCCATTTGCCTTGCAAAAAAAAAAAAAAAAGAAATTGAGGGAATCCACCAATCACCTCCTGAAAGAGATACACCTACCAAAACAAACCCCCAAAACTCCCAGGAATATTATATCAAAATTTCAGTACTCCCAAGTCAAAGAGAAAATAACTACAATGAGTTGGAAAGAAATAATTCAATTATCATGGTCCTACAGCCAGGATTACACAGGATTTGGCAGCATCTACATTTAGGGTTCTTGTGCTTGGAATATGATATTCTGGAAGGCAAAAAAGCTTGGATTACAACCAAGAATCAACTACCCAACAAAATTTTCAAGGGAAAAGATGATCATTCAATGAATTAGGGAACTTTCAAAATTTCATGTACAAATGAGCAGAGCTGAACACACAGTTTGATCTTCAAGTACAGGACTCAGATAAAGCATAAAGAGGGTAAACAGGAAGGACAAATTTTGAGGGATTTTATGATATTGAACTGTGTGTATTCCTGAATGACAAGCAGATACTGTTAACTCATATGAACCTTTGAATTTATGAGGAGCACTATAGATAAGGTACAGAAGGGAATTGAATATAATGGTATAATATAGTATAAAGATGGAGTCAATGGGTGAAAGAAGAATTTACTGGGAGAAAGGGAAAGGAGAGTTAGAATGGGCTAAGGTATTTCAGATAAAAAGAGTCAAGAAAAAGCTTTTGTGATGTAAGTGGTGGGAAGTGAGGGGGGAAATGAGTGAACCTTCATTCTCATGAGAAATGGCTCAGAGAAGAAATAACATACACATTTAATGGAATAATCTATTTTACATAGAGGAAAAAGGAGGGGAAAGGGATGGAAGAAGGGGACAGGGATGGAAAGGGAGTGTAGGTGATAGAAGAAAGAGAAGATAGTGGGAGAGAGTAGTTAGATACAACACACTTCTGAGGAAGGACAGGGTAAATGGAGAGGGAGAATAGAATTATGGGAGTGAGGAGGAATAGTTAACAATAGCAACTGTGTGAAAAAAAATATTGTACAACTTATCTGATGGACTTGTGATAAAGAATGCAACCCATTCAGGAGACAATCCTTGTTATCTGAATACAGACTGAATTCTTTCTGGGGGGAAGGTGGGTTTATATTTATTTTCACAACAAGCTTACTCTAGTAATGTGAAAATAAATAAATAAACAATCAACAATAAGAATAAATCATATATTCAGTAAAAAAAAGTTGGAAATGAGATTACAGAATCTTAGAATCTGAAAATTTTGGAAGGAATTGTGAGTCACACCCAGTCCTTGAATAAAGATTTCCTCTTCAGCAGTGATGACAAATGGTCAGTCAACTTCTGCTTATAATAATTCCTATAGGGGAAAACTCCGAGAGAACCAAAATAAAATGAACACAAATATAATTAGAATTCTAATTCTAATTAGAAATGTTAGAAATATTGGGGTGGCTAGGTGGCACAGTGGATAGAGCACCAGCTCTGGAGTCCAGAATACCTGAGTTCAAATCCTACCTCAGACACTAAACAATTACCTAGCTATGTGGCCTTGGGCAAGCCACTTAACCCAATTTGCCTTGCAAAAACATAAACAAAACCCAAACAAACAAACAAAAAAGAAATGTTAGTGATATGGCACAAAACCTCTATAACTTGTCTCATCATTTCCAGAGTTGTACCACTTATTCCTGATTTTGCTCTCTGGAGTCAAGTAACAGCATTAACAACAAAAATATCAATTAACTTTTATAAAGTGTTTTATACACTTTCTTCAAAAAAAAATGCATTACATTTGCAAAAATATAAAAGTAGCTTTTTTAAGGCAATAACTGTTAAGTGACTTGCCCAGGGTCACACATCTAATGACTGAATAGTGTTTCAACTGAATCCAGATTTGGTGCTATGCCCCTAAATTCTTTTTCTGCAAAAGTACTTTTACATAATTGAAAATAGATACAATATTCTTACTTTATCCAGCATCACCTCATTTCTGATTTTCTCCCTTCTAAAATAAAAAAAAAACCAGACACATACCTAAATAAATGAAAACAACACCACCAACAACTTATTTAACTCTTCCCCAAAATTCCTCTGAATACTAAAGTGGTAAAAGAGTCTTCAGGTTTGTTTTCTTTATTTGTTTGTTTTTCAATCTTCATCCTTTCTTCTGAACTTATTCCAATTTGTCTATGTTTATCCTAACATATGAATCTAAAAATTGAAAATATTTCAAATGGAGTCCAGCCAGAGTAGAACACAAAAGAATGATAATTTAGGAAAGTCGCAGCTTTTTTGATTTTCCATTTTATTTTCTCAACTCATATTAGACTTTCAGTAAAGCTTATGATCAGATATTTAGATATAGAAGTTATAGAGGTTTTCTACTTTATGTTTAAAAATGAACAACTTGAGAATCTTGAGTCAGCTGGTGTTATTAAGACCCAGGGTGAATTTGCCCAAGGTCACATATTTACAAATTCACAGAATGGAGTTCACAGTCTAGTGTGATGACTCAAATTCCATGATCTCAGCACTGCACCATTCTGACAAGTAGTTGAACACAAAATCATGAATATATTTTCATATTATTCCAATATAGTACTATAAGAGAATATTGGAAAGATCATAAAGTTATACCATTTAGGGTCTTAAATTTGAGGTTAAGAAAACTTGGATTTCATGCTAATAAAGTTGGGATTAAACTCTACCCACCTCAATTTATTCTTGATTTCTTAATTAGGTAAGATGTCTCACTCTAATCACTCATTGTTCTTTATTCAAAGTACTAAAATTTCTTTGAATTGAAATGGTGAATTAGGTTAAGGAAACTTGAGCTGTAAACTAGGCATCATCTATACATTAACAGATGAGTTAAAAAAGTGACTAATTTCCTCAAAATGAACATTTGTGACTTTCTGACATATCCATGAGAAAAAAACTATAGAGAGGGGATGAGGATGCTTCAATTTACCTGTGGTTTTGTCAGGTTTACCATATCTGCCTGCCTGCTGCTTTGGGCAAGACTTTGAAAAAGACAAAGAGCATAGGAGATTTTTGGACTTCCCAAGAGTATTCCAGTATTATCCTTGAATCAACTGGTAGTATCCAGTGCCAAGGATAGATAGTACAAATTAATCATATTTAAAGAGAACTTTGTTTTACCCCACAGCTGTAAAAAGATCATTTTCATCAGCCTGGATATCTTTTATTCCTTTGTCACATGTATTCTCTAAATATGTACCCACCTCCTCTTCAATGCTACTTTAGATGGGAGGGTAATAATCACAAACTTTTGGGGAGATACATGTTACAAATGCTTTTCAATACAACACATAGAAAATATTCATTTATTCTTAATGTGTGTCATTTATTTCATTAACTTTCTCAACATTTTTTTAATTTAACATCCCTCATTTACATTTTTAGGCTTCAAATTCTCTTCTACCCTCCCACCTTCTCTCCCTCATTGAGAAGGCAAGCAATATATTCATTATAAATGTGTAGTTATGCAAAATTATTTTCCATATTAGGCATGTTACAAAAGAAAATTTTATTACAAATCAAGGAAAATGGAGAAAATGAAAATTCTGTCCTTTAAGTTCACCAGCTCTCTCTCCAAAAATTGATCATATTTTTCATCATGGGTCCTTTTAAACTGTCTTTGATCATTGTCTTGATCAGAGTAGTTAAATCTTTCACAGTTATCCTTATTAAAATTTTGTTATTGTATATAATTTACTGATTCTGCTCACTTCACTTTGTATCAGTTCATATACAACTTCTGAGGTTGTTCTTATTATTAAATAAAATCTGCTTATCATTTATTTTTTAATATTTAAATTTTCCCCACAACTACATAGAAAAACAAATTTCAACATTTACTTCCAAAACTTTGCATTCTAAATTTTCTCCCTCCCACCCTGTTCTCCCATCACTGAGAAAAGCAAGTTACTTGATGTAAGTTAAAAATGTGTAATCATGAAAAATATTATTACATTAGCTATGTTTACAAGTAAACATAACCCTCTCCCCCCACAAAGAAGAGAAACCTCAAGCAAATGTGTTTCAGTCCGTATTCAGCCACCATCAGTTTTCTCTTTGGTATGGATTGTATTCTTTATCATAAGTCCTTAGGGGCGGCTAGGTGGTGTAGTGGATAAAGCACCAGCCTTGGAGTCAGGAGTACCCAGGTTCAAATCCAGTCTCAGACACTTCATAATTACCTAGCTGTGTGGCCTTGGCCAAGCCACTTAACCCTGTTTGCCTTGCAAAAACCTAAAAAAAAAAAAATAAGTCCTTAAGAGTTCTGTTGGGTCACAGCATTGCTGAAAAAAAAGATAGGTTATTCACAATTGATCATTTTGCAGTATTGCTGATACTTTGTATAAGGTAAATTTTCCATTACATCTTCTCCTGTTAAGTTTTTTACTGAGATTTCTCATAACAGCAAAACATTTCATCTCCATCACTTATCAGTTTGTTCAGCCCTTCCTCAAAAGATAGGGCTTTATGGCCTTTTGGGCATAGTTCCAAATTGCTCTAAAGAATTACTGAATCATTTCACAACTCCTCCAACAGTCCCTCAATGTCTCAATTTCCCTATATATCTTCCAATATTTGTCATTTTCTCCTTTTGTCCTATTAGCCAATCCAAAAGATATAAGGTAGTACCTCAGAATTATTCCAACTCTCACTTCTATCAATAGTGAGGTAGGACATTAAAGATTACTAAAAATCTTATCTGAAATTGTTCACATCTCTTGATCATTCATCAATTGGATGATGGCTCTTTTTTTATAAATCTGACTTAGTTTTCTATTTTTGAGAAATGAGGTCTTTATCAGAAAAACTTTCAATACTTTTTCCCCACAGTTGCTTTGGCTAGTTGAATTTCCCTCCATACTAATTCCCCCACTCCTATTTAGCCTATTCTTCCTCTGCTTTCACTCTGTCCTTCCTCAAATGTGTATAGTATTTGACTACTCCCTCCTATGAGCTAAGATAAGAAAGTTTTCTATACCCAATTGTGTGTGTGTGTGTGTATGTGTGTGTGTGTGTGTGTGTGTGTGTGTGTGTGTGTGTGTGTGTGTGTTATTCCCTCTCTGGGTCAATTCCATTGAGAGCAAAGTTCATGCACTCTCCCTCATGCTCCCCCTCTTTTACTCTATGCAAAATACTTTTTCTTGCCATTCTCATATGAAATAGCTTACCCCAATTTATTGCTCCTTTCCCTTTCTTCCAGTACATATATATATATATATATATATATATATATATATATATATATATATATATACCTCTTCCAGTTGCCCTAATAAATGAGAAAATTCATATTTCTGTATATAGACCCTCTGTTCTGTTCCGGACATTTTTCCAGGAGTTGTCGGGCAACAAATACTCTATTGACTGCTCATTTTTCCCTTTCTGAAGCTACACTGGCTCTCACGTAGAGGTCCATCTTCCAGATGAAAGATCAGTCTGTTGAGAAGGATTCTACTTACAGAATGATTAAAATAGAAATGCCCTTGTGATTTTCACAGGATAATCTTTTCCCCTTACCTTTATTCAAGACATTCTTGTGTTCTTTAGGATATAGGTATAGTAGTGCTATTCCTGTTATGAAACTTTTGGAATGTAGTTTCAGTTGTTCTCCAGTATATTCTCAGGCAAGAATGCTATAATGTACATATTTTTCATATTCCCTCCACCATTTGTCATTTTCTTTTTCTGTTAGCCAATCAAATTTGTGAGGAAGTTTCTCATATTTGTTTTAATTTTCATTTCTCTACTCAATAGTGATATAGAGCATTGATAACATGACTATTGATAGCTTTGATTTCTTTTTCTAGAAACTACCTATTCATATTCTTTGACCCTGATATGAACACTTGGCATAATCAATTAGGGTATGGGTAAGTAAATACTCATTTATAAAAGCTACTTAAAGGGGCTTGACAACTAAATAAATCTCAACTAATAATCTTGAAGGAATGCTAGCAGCTGGGGTTTGACTCAATGGCATTAGAGAATCATCCCGTATCACTGAAAGGTAATACTAGTTACCTGGGAGGTATATGCAGTCAAGGTCTAAAGATCCTGTTATCAATGGGAGTGAAAGTTGGAGAAAGGACATCCTGGAGAATAGGTAAAGAGGGCATTGATAAAATCTTGTTTAAATGTTTCCCTGTAGATTGGAAGTAAACTTGGGGATGGAAGGTTGTATGAACGGAATGCAAGCTCTGACAGGTTTTATCAACCTGGAAAAGCTTCAAGTATTATTTATGTAACAGACTGTGCCTGCTTTCAGAGTAGTAACTTAAGCTGTGGAGAGGTTCAACATTATAAAAATGTTAATGAATTTTTGCCAAAAATGACCATGAAATAAATACAACATCTACAGTGCTGATTAAAAAAAGGGGGGAAGCAATGAAACATTTTAAGAAGCATTTTATGCCATCTCTAAGTTATTTGTTAATACCCTAAATGAAATGGACATATTATGAAGGAAACAAAATATAATCTTTAACATTGCCAATAAAAATAAAACTAGAATACAAAATGAAGTTGTGCATAAAGAGGATGAAAATTCTTGTTCTCCTTACAAAAACTAAGGAATTTACATAGTTGTATATCAATAGATTTAAAGAATATAATATACACAGTTTCAAGGGGCATATGATTATCATGTGTTAAGTGTTCATAATGACTATTTGCAATAGATTGGCATGAAAAAATTATGACTTGTATACCAATATTTTTGTAATCAAAAGAAGAGTAGATACATTCTATAAAGAATTTCTTAATATTCCCTCTCAACATTAAATCAATAGATTATTTTCTGTTCACTGACTTGAAAACAAAACATAGGCATATTAAGTAGGAAAAACACATATAATTAAATATGATTAGGAAGTAAAAGAAAATTAGAGTTTGTAACTTATATAGAGCCCTCATGCCTCATATCACCTCATCTCATTTTGAATATGTGTGAGGAAAGAATCAAATGTTATGGGATGAAGCAGGCACTACATATGATTGTTAAAGTGAAACCAATTATATTTTGTCATGAAAGGATCTTTATTGCTATTATTAATGAGTACTAGTCCAAAAATCACATCTTTGTTGATATTTTATTTAATTTTTCCAATTATATATAAAATAGTTTTCAATATTCATCCATTTGCAAATTTATGAGTTCCACATTATTTCTATCACCCCCTTTCCCTACCCCCACCATGGTACTGAACAATTTGGTAAAAGTTATACATGCACAATCTTGTTTAGGTATTTCCATATTAGTAATATTGTCAAAGAGAAATTAAAACTTAGTGGAAAAACATGAGAAAGAAAAGAAACAACATAAAGAAGTTTTTTAAAAGCAACCATAGAGGGCAAATAGGTGGTGTAGAGTATAGAGCATAAGCCCTGGAGTCAGGAGTACCTGAGTTCAAATATGGCCTTAGACCCTTAATAATTATCTAACTTTGTGACCATGGGCAAGTAACTTAACCCCATTGCCTTACAAAAAAAAAAAAGTGAATATAGAATCCTTTTGCTCTGCATTCAAAATCCATAGGTTTTTGTTTTGTTTTTGTTGTTTTTCTCGATATGGATGGCATTTTCCTTAACAAGTATTGATCTCTCAGTGCTTGATCACTGAACTTCTGAGAGTAGTTGCATCCATCACAGTTGATGACTACATAATGTTGTAATTAATGTATACAATGTCTTCATGATTCTGCTCACTTCAATCAACTTCAACTCATGCAAGTCTTTCCATTCTTTTCTAAAGTTTGGCTGTTCATGATTTCTTACAGAACAGTAAAACTTGGATCATAACTTTGTATAGTCTCACCAATTATTTTTTTTTACAAAAAAGATTGATACTGAGGTAGAAAAAATAACAAATGGAAAAAGAAATATTTGGCAGACAATTAGAATAACTTGGGTCTAACCTATTTAAAGAAGCCATTGTCATATAAATGGGAAATAGATTGAGGAAATGATATGAACACTGGGCATAATGAATTTTTGCATATGTTTAACTGAGGTAACACATTTCCAGAGACAGAGAACACTGGTCAGGAAATATTTAACTCACAAAGACACAAAAAGTAGTGAATGAAAAAATATACTTAAAGAAAGTGTTTTTTTCTAGAAAACCAATAGCTGATTCATCTGAAGGTAGTTTAAAAAATGAAGCTGAAAGTAAGTCAACTTTTTAGAAATAGGATGGAAATATCTGAAAATATTCTTTTAAAATCTCTTTTTTTTTTTCATTATTAAGTAAAGTGGAGTCACTGCCTCTGATTTATTCATAGGAAGAAAGTACACTTAAATCACAAATGGAAAAATTATCTGAAATAGAGCATATATTTAGGAAGAAGGTTCATGCTGGAAGTGACACAATTTTGAGAATGTTAAAGGATCACTTCCACGATATCTAAAAGAAAAGAATATCCAAGTAATAAGTTAAAAAATCTTGAACCTTATTCTTATCCCATCAAAAGAAATCTAGAGAACATAAAGTTACATCCTTTTTTATATTTTTCTGTCTAAATAAATAGAATAATCTATACGTGTATCAATACATCTTTCATAACTGCATTATAATGGAATGAATAAGCTTTAGTTTTTGACATTGCACAGTAGACTATGTCTATCATTGTACATTTCACTGAAAGAAATAGATTTTTTTAAGTTTTTTTTTTTTTGCAAGGCAAATGGGGTTAAGTGTCTTGCCCAAGTCCACACGACTAGGTAATTATTAAATATCTGAGACCGGATTTGAACCCAGGTACTTCTGATTCCAAGGCTGGTGCTTTATCCACTGTGCCACCTAGCCTCCCCTTCACTGAAAGAAATAGAGAGTAAAAGTGTCCACTTGTGTTTACTGCTGGTTGACTTTTTTTAAAGTTCTCATTTGATTACTGAGAACAAAACACAGGGTAAGACCCCTCCTCTAACATGGTACCACTTTACCATTCATATGATAAAAATAATAACCAGGAACTGGAAACAGGAGAAATAACATTTCCTGATGATCTTCTTCAATTAATATTCTAAGAGACATTAAAAAGAGAACATAATACCTCAAAACTGTTTAATCTGTCATGGAAAATTAGCAAAAATTCTATTAAATAAGATTTCCCTAAAATTGGGAGTACAGTTTCTAATGACAAAAGGATTTTACAAGACAAGACTTTCTGAATGAGGTGGTATTTGCCTTAAATTCCCCAATTAATATATTATTTTTTTCCCTTCCCTTCTGAAATGAAATTGGATTTGGGGGTAAATTCTTTAAAACACCAAAATGGGCCATTGGGAAAAAATAAAAAAAAAATGAATTGAATTAAATTATTTCCTCTCTAGTCTTCAAACTCCCTTGGGAAGAGAAGAAAAATCATTCCTTTGTCTCCAGATTTGTTCCTTACCTTAGGGGAAAGCAAAAACTTACTTTCCTTTTCCAGCATTTTTTCCATTTTCTGAAGTGCCTAAGTCCCTTAGAGAACTCTACACTCAGACTAAATCTCTATGGACAATGCAAACATACATGGACTCATTCCTTCATCATCAACAATTTCCAGTTAACTATGTTCTCCCTTTCCATTACAGTGATTCTGGATCACGTTTGGCATCATTCAAGTCCCTTTCTTCATCCCAGTCTCATACTAGGGAATGTCTACCTACTTCTTCACATAGCCTGATATTAATTAGAGGTCTGGAATTTAAACATTTCATAGAAATTATTCCTCCACCTTATCTCAGCTAAAACCAAATATGAAAAGGTCTACACTGTTCTCTTCTCTTATCTCCCTTACTCCTCTTATCATTATGGATATGATGAACCAAACCTTGTGTCACTTCACTTATCCACTGCTTTTATTCAAATACGTGTAGCACTAAATGAAACTGGAGAAAAATCACAAGGCATACTATTTGGATTCATTTCAAAACTTGTGCTACATATTCTCAACTGGGCATAAATTAATACAAGTCAATCATTTTACATTTACCAAATTAATTTACTATCCTACTCAACCACAAATTTTCCCCAAATTTTTATCTACTCTCCTCAAATCTCCTATGGTTCCCATAAAAAATGAAGGTCATTTACTTATAACTTTCTTATCTCCTCTTCATCTCACATCACCCAAACACATTCTGCCACTACATTCTCCTTCACCCCTGCCTCATATTACAAAATGGCCTTTCTCTTTGTAAAGGTCAACCCCTCAACATATATGAGGAATCACATTCCATTCTATCTTCTCCAAAATATTTTTCTCAATATCATTCCCCTTATCTATTTTATCCTCCTGCATACTATGAAATTATCTATAGCTTAAAAACATGTCTCCCTTATTCTCAAAAATCCTCACTTGATGAGTCTAACTCCACTAGCTAAAGCACCATAAATCGCTTCCTTTTTGTGGCTGAACTCCCACAATAGGTGCCTTCATTTCTTTTCCTCTCGATCTCTTAAGTCTCTAGAAATGGTTTTTGACCTCATTCAATTGTAATTGCTCTACCCAAAGTTACCCATGATCTGCTAATTTCCAAATCTGATAGCCTTTTCTTAATCTTTTCTGTGGATTTTGATACTTTAATTTCTTTATATTTTCTTCTTTCTAGTTTTTGGTCACATCACTCTCTCTTGGTTCTAATCCTAGCTAATCAGAAGTTTTTGGTGATTTGACTGATCATGAGCTCTCTATCCTGGTCATTCTTCTCTATCCTTCACTATATAAGTCATTTTGCACAGATACAATTTATCATATCTATGCTTTACTTATCTATATTAACATCTTTGCCAATCTCACATCTCAAGTGCCTATTGAACATCACAAACTAGATCTACTATAGAAATTTTAAACTCTACATATTCTAAATAGAATTCATTATATTTTCCCTAAACCCTTCCTTCTTCCCAATTTCCCTATGACTATGGAGGTACCACCTTTCATAAAGGTTCATAACCCAAGTTTAATACTTAACGTCCCTCTCATAAATCCAAGATCATCTCTCATTATATACAATATTCTGCCAATACATTGATTTTACCTTTGTAGCAAGTAGTATGTGTTCGGTTTTCCTCCTCTGATACTGCCATAAAAGTGCTACAGATACAATATATTCACTCTTGGATTATGCCAATAGCATCAATACTGATCTCTATAACACATGTCTCTACCGTAGTTTATTCTCCACTCAACTGTTAATCTGATCATCCTAAAAAGCATGTCTGACCATGTCACCCCAATCAGTAAACACTAATGATTTTCTATCACTTCTAAGATCAAATATAAAATTTCTTGTCATTCATAGCTTTTTTTTATAGTCTTATCCTTCACCTACCTTCTCATCTTCTAACACATTATCTCCCTGTCATCTACATTCTCTTCAAACAAGTTATATTGATCTCCTTGCTATTCTTCTTACAGAATAATCCATCTCAGAAAATGCTATTCACATCCAGAGAAAGAGCTGTGGAGCCTGAATGTAGATTTAAGTATACTATTTTCATTTTTTCTTATTTTTTGTTTGTTTTTTTTTCTTTCTCATAGTTTTTTTTCTTCTGATTTTTCTTTCACAACATGAATAATATGGAAATAAATCTAATATGGATGTGCATGTACACATTATATCAGATCACTTGCTGTCTTGGGAGGTGGAAGAGGTGATGAAAATTTGTAACTGAAACTCTTATAAAAATTTATGTTGAAAATTATTTTTACATGTAATTGGAAAAAATAAATATTATTTAAACTTAAAAAAGCATACTACATTTTCATTGTTAGGAAATTTGGTTAGCTGTTCCCCATTCCTTCTATGTTCAACTTCCTTATCTCTACCTCCTGAACTTCCTACATTCCTTAATCTAGTATATTCCTCTATTAATTATTTTTAATTTATCCTCTATATAATTCATTTCTTCATAGTTATTTTCATGTTGTCCCTCATTATTCTGTGATTTCCTTGAGCTTAAGGACTCTCATTTGCTTTCTTTGTAACCCCAGTAGCTAACACAGCCCAGGGAATTTACTAAATAGTTATTGATTAAGTGAATTGAATTGATAAATGAATCTATTGCATAATTTAAATGATTTATTCCCATGAAAGAGACCAGTTTGATCTTATTGTCAAACACAGAAACACTGAAAACCCAAATCTTTCTAACAGACAATGTTTTTAATGGGAAAATTATTTCTTTCAAAAAAAGTAGAGCACTAGTAATAATATATAATATGACCCACTGTTTCAGTAAAATATACAGAAGAAAATGTAACATATAATTTTTTAATACTAAATAGATTAATTATGAAAAGGACAATTGAAAATGAATGTTGTTAAATTTGACTTGCTTTTTAAAAATAATATATCACCTGATTTGACATTTAGAAAAATAAACCTAAGAATTTTCAGACTAGTTTGATTTTATAAGGAAATGTCTTATCTATTTTTTTTTAAAAAAAAGTCATGATTTTAAACAATAAAAGAAGGTAAGCTATATTTTGTGGGGCTATTGTAAATACATGTGAATATGTTTTGATTGCCCTCTAGTGGTAATTCTACAAGCAAACTCTGCATTAAAAAATCTTTTCACAAGATCTGTATAGCCAGGTAAAATGCTTGAGTATGACAAGGGGTAATAAATAATTTTTTAGATAAATCAATACTTTAAAATAATAACCTAGCTTAGTTATTTTAAATCCTTTCCTCTTAAAATCTGTCTGTGATAAAGACTTCATTGTAAATATCAATAATGCTTGGAGAATGAGAGCATTTTTCAAAAAAGCAGGCAAACGGTCTCATAGAAGTTTATGTTGAATGATATCTTTCATTCACTATTTATCCATTTGATAAGATAAGTTTTATAGAGTAATAGTGATTTGAGTTTGGAAAAGGGAACTTTCAGAAAAATTATATTGTCTTGTATTTTTTTAGCTGAAAGGTTTTTAAAGATGAAATCAATGTCTCACATGGCACTGAGTTAATAGAAATATTTTTCAAAAGTCTCAAGAAATGAATTGTTTCTAATACATATCATTCTAAAAATATTGTTAGCAATTGTTGGATGACTATTCTAGGCACTATGTTAGAATCAATGAAAATCAGATTTCTGGAATATTGCAAACAAAAAATAGAAGAAAAATAAATAAAACAAACTCAAGCTGTTCCTGTGCTTTTGAACTGGAAAACAGTTTTGTTTTTTGTTTGTTTTTCTTTCTCTATGCAATTACTGGTTGGTCATTCTTAGGCAGCAATAAAATAGTAGAACTGTGCAAAGGTATGGATAAAATCAATTTTAATTGCTTCATGTCAATTGGAAATTGTCATCATACAACCTCAGAATTGTTTATATTTAAAATTTATATTTTCACTAACTTTTTTTCTTCATATTAGAGATTTAAGGTGATGCTAAGAATAGTAAAATAAGGACTATGCAGCTTCATTCGTACTGGAAGATTACTGGTTAAGCAATGAATGCAGAGGAAGCATTTGTTTTAATTTGTTTTAATGACTGGTCTCTTTTAATCAATGAAGTTAATCTAAAAAATCATAGAAAATCCAAGAAAAACTTATGACTGAACTATGAAATAGGATAAAAGCCTAGATCATTCTCTCCTTTTTTTTTCATTCTTACTGACAGTCTGCAGATCTAAATTTTTGAAATGAAAGATTCACTAGGAAGCCTTTTGCTTTGGATTCCCTCATTATTAAGGCTGATGAAGTCCAGTCTGTTGAGGTTTAGGGCTTTCCAGGAGGCTTATATTTTCTTCACTTAAACTTCTCATTAATGATTGAATAGTAAGAAATTAACATGACAAGACACAAAAAGTGGATGGGTTTCATTCAAGTTATGCATTTAGACTTTGTAAATTAAGCAATTTCAAAGTTTTAACATTATTTACCATTATATTTTGGCGTTGTCTATGGAACTTTCAAAACCAAATGGAAATGAATGTGTGTATGTGATTTTATAAATCCTAAAATTCCTAAAATAACCATTCTGTAAGTAAACCTCTGAACACTTTACAGGTAAAATGGTAGAATCTGTAAAGGTAAATACAAAAGAATTGGAAAAATGTCATTGTCCAACAAGAAATGTATTAATTTTTTATTTCCTGTTTCACATTTATATTATATTTTATGATTCATATGTCATTTTATATAAATTTAGTTCACCTGCTCCTTTCAGCAACCTTGTAAAATAATTGTTATTATCATCACCATTTTACTAATGAAGAATTTATACACAGAGAAGAGAAGTGAGTTATCTAAGGTTACAAAAGTAGGAAGTGCCACATTGCATTTATACCCAGGTCTTAATTCATTTTTATAAACAAAGGTCTGGTCAAACTGAATTATCCATCATAAACCTTAGGTTTACATAAAATAAGAAGGAAGATACAATTAAACCATTTATATTTTGGGATATCCATTATCTTTTATAGCAGAGAAATAATCTGCTATATTTTGGTTGTTGGTTTTATGAGGGAAATTGTTTTTCTATTATATTAATATTCAATTATTAAATTAGTTATTATGGCCTTTTCTTTTTTTTCTTATGCAAAGACCAGACTCCATCAGTCAGTCAATCTTTAAAGGACTTTGTTGATAGGTGATATTGCTCCAAATCCTTGGGAAACATATTCTGCAATCTTGAGAGGGATCTCAATCAAGACCCTGAGTCTTTCTAGAGTACAAACAGAATTTAATCTCCATATGTTCCATACATAAAGCATCAAGTCTATATCCCTTGTACCCCTACATTGGAGTTTATGATAACACAGATCATGAAGGAGAAAACCAACCAGAGAAATCTGGATAGAGATATATTTCTTTGTTCAGATTGCTAGAAGCTACAAAGTATCATAATCAAGTCACATTCTAAGCAGGAAGAACTGAAGACTTTTAGACCACTTTCTTATTAAATGCCTACCTTCTCATTAATTGTTGAGCTATCAGTGTTGATTTCTTTCATCGGGGTCATTCCCTTTCAAAAAATATTTTAGTTATTCAGTGTCTCCATTTGATGACTTTGGTTTCCAAGAGAAACCATTAATAATCAATTTATTATCAGTTAACCTAATTAATAAATTGATTATTAATCATCCAGAAACTGTCTCTCAGATCTTTACATTCATTTCACTTGGTTAATCAGATCACCTATATATTTGAAAAGCATCATTTTAATTTGTTATACCCATGTTGTCTAAAAATCAGAGTTTTCATATTTTATGGAATATGTATAGTAAAGACAGAGGAATGGGTAGCAACTACATGTGAGCTATTAATAGAAGAAATTATCAGTGAAGAAATCTCTGACATAAATGTATAAGGTATGACTGAGGTTTGAGAAAATGTTACATATTTTGACAATGAAAAGATAATTGGTAACAGTAGAAAAAAAATGTTGGTCCTGAAGGAAAATTTCTGAGACTGGAAAGTGAAGTGCATGTTGCAGAACATATAACAGTTAAAAAGATTTATTCTAATAGCTCAGCAATCAAAGAGAGGAAAGAAGTAGAATGAAAAGTTATAGGGCTGGCAAGGTCTGTGATGGAAAGATTTAATCGTAGTATAATGAGAACAGAAATTGAAAGTTAGAAAGGATCACAGAGAAAAATAAATAAATAATACCTTTTCAAGTGGTAAGCATAAAGACTACTGAGATTTGGACTCATATTCTCCAACTCTTAAGTCTAATACTCTTTCCACTATGTTGGTCTGTTTTGTTTTGTTCACATAGAGAAAATTTGGGAATTTTGTGTCCATAAAGCAAATAGCTGGAAATAAGAGAAATATTGAATATTGAATATTGATGGAAATATTGATCATCAGTGGAGAAAAAGTCCAACTCCAGTTGGGAAAAAGTTTACAAAAGTTACAGGTGAAGGAGGTAGACTCTTAATTTTTCCTTCCAGCTGTTTTACTTCTTTTCAACTTCAGGAAAATCATAATTTTTATGGAATAATTTCATCACTATAAATCTCATGATCACGGAGATTGCTTCAACTTTGGTATTCAATACTTCCTCAGTACCCTTAGTTGCCTCAGAAGAGTTCAGAACAACAATTCTCCAACTATTCCACCCTTACCTTTCTAGTGGACTCAAATTTCCAGCCAGTTAATGCTTTATTTCCCACCAGCTTCTTTGTTCAGTTCTGATATTAAGAACATCATGCCCCAGAACTAGAACATGTCCCCAACAGGTACTTCTAATATTTCAGCCTCCTTTTGTGTATTGTCTTCTCTCTTTAGACTGCAGGCTTCATGAGGGCAGAGAATGATCTTATTTGTATCCTTAGCAAGTAGCACAGTGCTTGGGATATAGATGATGCTTAATAAAGATTTAATATTTATTTACTTAACAAGTAAGATAGGAGAGCTCATGGAAGATAAACTCTATCATCTCAATAAAGAAGTCATTTGTTAAAATTGAGTTAATGGAGTTGTTAGGAGAGGAATTAGTGAGTTGTTAGGAGTTAGAGTTTGAATAATAAGAAGACTTGGGATAGTCATAGTTCAAGATGTGATAGGTAGTGAAATATAAATCAAAAAAAGGTTATGTAGTAGTGAAAGACCTATTGGGTGTTAGAGGAAGATAAATTTTGTAGTGGACACAGTAGGCAACGTTTTTTAACTTCTAACATTATGTGGCTACTCTACTATAAGTGAAGAAGACAGAAAAGAATTTATGAAAGGTATATCTCAAATTATTTTCAATCTTATTTGTATATGTATATACATTATGTATGTTCATGTATGTTATATGTGTTTATGTGTGTGTATATCATTGTTGTTCAGTTGTTTTCAGTCATGTCCAACTCTTTGTGATACTATTTGGAGTAGTTTGCTTTATCCTTCTCCTATCATTTTACAGATGAGGAAACTGAGACACTTTTAAGAGACTTGCCTAGGGTCATATAGCTGAAGCCAGATTTGAACTAAGTAAAATGAGTCTTCTTGACTTTCAGGCACATTGCTCTATCCATTGCATTATCTAGTTACCCCATATATTTTTGTATGTATTTATATACATATATATGCATATACATATATATGCTTACATGTATACACATAAACACATATAGACATATATAATAGACTAATTTTTGAGCTTACAGCACTACATCTGGGGGATGGAGGCTGGGACTGAAGATGGGACTGAAACATAGCTTCAAAGGAAGATAGATATTCTTCGATATGGAGGAACAGAGGAGAGGCCTGCTAGGCATGGGGAAAGACTCCTACAAAGATTGGATCTAAGAGTTGATATGTCCCCCTCAGGGAATAACCTAGTAAGGATTTATTTGGATAGTGAGATACTAGAGAGTTTGGTTCCATGTTTATTGTTGATCCCAGGATATAACACATTCTGGAATTAATGAAATGAGGCAGCATACTGGTGCAGATTATCTGTTCATTTTAGTTAACAGAACTACTTCTGTGCACCAGACGTGTATCAATAATTCACTGTATTAATGTTCAGGTTGTAGACTCCTGATCCAGATAATCTCTAAATTTCCTTCAAATTCTAAAATTCTAATGGACTGACTTTACCAAAGTGATTTTATTCAACTATAGATCTCCCCTCTAGTTATCCTCATTATGTCAAAATCCAACCCAGAAAGGGGCCTATTATAGGACTTGGATAAAAAAGTCTACTAAACTGATATTTAACTGGAAATGTTTTTATCCTAGAGAAAAGAAAACATTGAGGTGGGATAAGAAGGAAAGGGCAGATGTAATTTAGACAACAATCTCCCTATGGTGTGGTCATGTTGGGAGGAAGACAGGGTTGCATAGTGGCTACAATACTACCCTTAGAACCAGGAAAACAGTAAAATCACATCCTAGCTTTTCTTGTTTTTTGTGTGTTTTTTTATTTTTATTTTTTGCAGGGCAATGGGGTTAAGTGACTTGCCCAAGGCCACACAGCTAGGTAATTTAAGTGTCTGAGGCCATATTTGAACTCAGGTACTCCTGACTCCAGGATTGGTGCTCCATCCACTGCACCACCTAGCTGCCCCCCTTCCTAGCTCTTTGATTTTTAGATAAGTGACCTGATTGCTTTGGCATTGGTTCTCATTTACAAAATGAAGGGGTGGAAATACATCGTGTCTTAAGGTCTCCTCTTCCCCTCTAAATCTATGGTCTATCATCCTGCTTTCAAAATCACACCAGTAGGAAAGAATGACAGACTCTGGGAAAGGAGTTCCATTTAGAAGTATCCAAAACTTGAGTTGTCCAAAGTCAGATGAATCAAAAGTCAAGGCACAATAATGGTGGTTGCCATAGCTAGAAAACATACCACCCGTAAGTCCTTGATATCAAAGTCCTTGGGCAATGTACCATGTAGATAGAAGTGTGAATGGTTTTAGACATACTTCTTGTAATAAACAACATGAGTCAGACACCAAGCACAATTTTCTAAATATAATAGGTTAAACACTTTTTATTGTTTATGGGGTTTTAGTAGGTATCACATTCTTCCTTGATCTCATTGACTATGCTTCTAGCAGTTCTGTCACTTCAGAATATGTCTTTAGAACTGATGACTTTACCTCAACAATTGCTTTACTATTTTTCGTTAAAAATTCTTTAATTGCTTTAATCATTAAGTAACATGTATTCAAGGTGATTCTTTGTTCTCTCCAAGGTATCTGAGGTGAGACCTGACTTTTTTTCTCTAAATCTAGAACCTGAAAATCTCTTTTAACCTCTCACAATGTAATGAGGATGCTGCACATAAAACTGATCCTACTAAAAGAACACAGTACTAGGCAAAATAGATCATTTTTTGCATATGTAAATATTTGGCAGTATTAACAGTGACCCAATTTCTGATGCAAAAATGTGTTCACATTTGACAGTCTTAAGCCTATGACTCCCAGAGGTCCAAATTCCAGAGCCTGTTCTTCTGCCCAATGAGCTCATAGATTTATTTAGTTAAGCCATGGATACCATTACCCCTACATAATTGCTTATTCTTTTTTTTTAAAATGTAGGATTTACAAATGCATCAATTAGATTTTCTGGATTGCTTCTTTTTAAGGGTAAAAACATTCTGTCCTCCTATAATCTGATATGATTTTTCAGCTGCATGGAAATCTTTAGCTGACTAGCCCCATGTCAAGAGTGAATCAATAAAAAGGCATACTGAAGTTTTACAAAGTTTGTCTTTTAGGTAGAAGAATAATGCAGAATTCCAAGCTTCCACTCCAGTTTCCCCCCAACCTCCCACACATATCAAAGCATAGGCCAAAAAGAAAGTAGGCAAGTAACATTCACCCCACTTCCACCTCCTTTACCCCCACCCTATTTTCCTACAAGTTCAGAAAAGACTTAATTTGAGACAGGAAAGGATTCACTCCCAAGGAAATGAATCCCTCTTGGCATCTGAATGCAGCAGTTCAAGCACTTCCTATAATTAAGTCCAAAGAAATACTTATTTTAGGCTTAAATCAATCCCTTTGGAATTGGCCATGAATAACTTTTGGGGTTAGGGGGCTGGGGAGAAGCTCTCCCTAGTGCCTTGTTACCCATTAACTTATTTTGAATATCTATAATATGATATTTGACTCTGCAGAAGGATAATAAGGAGAATGCAGCAGAAAGAGACCCTTAAGAAATCCTACATGAAACAAACTTTATTCTCAATCATTTCTTAATACAGAGCAACCAACTTAAGGTCAAACCTTCCCCTTCCCCTTCCCCACACCACCCCATTTTTTTTCTGCCTGCTTTCAAAAAACTTGCACTTCTGAAATTAATACATTTGAAAAGTTTATCTCTTGCCAATGCTATGGTTACTAATTACTAGTCAGAAAGTCCTTTCATCACCCAGGTGTTAGAAAGCTTGACCCACTAAGGATAGAGCTTTGCAGCTCAAAGAACTTGCTCTGCAGGAGCCCTTCCTGTCCCAGGCTAGTCCAGGGAAACCTGCTCAGAGCCAGAGGGAAGTAGCTTTAGGTTTTGTTTAGTGTAGGACTTGTGGAATTCCTGGTCTTCCTCTCCCAACCCCATAGAGTTATTTTTCTAACCTTTCTGCAAGAACACCAGATGCTTTTAGCCACCTGTGTAACAATTCTGTCTGAAAGAATGTCACTGCTGATTTAAAAAAAAGTAAAGGGGACATTTCCCCATTTCTGAATTATTCCTAGATTAAAGGGGAAAAGAATAAAGAGTTGAACACACACCTGTGACAATGAAATAAGAATATAAATTCCTTTAATCTCATGTCTAAATGATAAAAATAAAATTTGTGTGACTTGGACACACCTTTAAATTGTAATTTTTCAATATCCTTGTGGACCAAAAGAAAAGTGAATGGGTTTTATATTTTTATAAAACTTTTTAATATTTTATTCTTCATGCTGCACATTTTCAAATGTAATTTCTCCCCCCCCATAAAAAACTCCCAAAGATAATTTCTTTCAACAAAGAGTTAAAAGAGGAGAAAAACAATTTCCAGCACCACACAATATTTCAAAAAAATCTCATATTTAAGTACTGTGTTCCATATTTACAGGTCCTCCCTAGAGAACAGAACCTCTCTTTGCATTTTTCGGGGTAAACTTGTTTATCATCATGTCATAACATAGATGTATTGTGGTGGTTATTGTCATTTATATTATTGTGGTCACTGTATTTAGTGTTTTCCTGGTTCTGCTTACTTCTGTTTACTTATAGCCTATGCTTTCTCTATCAAATTTATTATTTCATATGTCACATTACATTGCTGTACCCCAATTTTTTAGCAATTCCCCAATTGTTACCTTTTTTTTAGCTCTTTGACAATGCAAAATATGATGCTTTGTTTGTATATATGGGGCCTTTTTTATTTAATGAGCTATATAGCTTGCATTGAAATCTCTGGGACATAGATTACTTTGCACAATTTTAAATTGTTTTCCAGAATGACTATACCTCTTCTCATCTCTATCAACAGTAGATTAATGTCATCCTTTTTTAATATCCCTTTCAACCTTAAATATTTCACTCCTTTTTCATCTTTCCTTTTTTAGGTTTTTGCAAGACAAATGGGGTTAAGTGGCTTACCCAAGGCCACACAGCTAGGCAATTATTAAGCATCTGAGGCAGGATTTGAGCTTAGGTACTCCTGACTCCAGGGCAGGTGCTCTATCCACTACACCACCTAGCCATCCCACTCCTTTTTCATCTTAACCAATTCTTACCCATCCCCCAAGCTGAGTGTGAGATGAAACCTCACAGCTGTTTTGATTTGTTGTTACTAATTAAGTAACTAATTGTTACTGAATAGTTTTTAATAGTTTGTAATTCTACTTTTGACAAATATTTGATAATATCCTTTAACCACTTATTTCTCTGCCAACACTCTGGTTTCCTTGCAGCCTCTATCATTTATCCTTTCCCCACCCCCCCCATATCTAAGTTGTTTTCTCCTAATCATTTGCAAAAATAAATATTGTTTGTTATTGAAATAATTAAGTTTAATTACTATGAGGTCTGGAATTTGAAGGTAAGAGGGTTTTTTTTTTGTCTTTTGAAAGCAACCTCTGTTATATCCTAAATATTTGCTCTTTTTATTCAGTTCTGACCTTTATTTTTACTATTATTATTATTATTATTATTATTATTATTATTCATTATGATTTTCAGGGTTTTTTAACTTATGTTCTTCAATTTCATCATGAATTGAAATTTTTTCTAATCTTCTAGGACCATATGTAGTAAATAGTCAAGTTAATACATACATATACATATACATATACATATACATATACATATACATATACATATACATATATATACACATACATATACATATACATATACATATACATATACATATACATATATATATATATATATATATATATACACATATATATATATATACATTTTTTTTCTGAGGGAAGGCTTTGGAGTGTGTGAAGTTTCAGGAATAACTAAGAAATGGGTCCTAGTTGAACAGCATCACATTTTCAGTTCCCTTTTTTCTACAAATGACTGATAATTCAGGGTCTTCCCATTGATAAGAGTATGAAAATTGATTTGAGTTCTACTGCCCATGAGAGAGGATTGTTGGGAACAAAGATTTTAAGAAATGGACTCCTCATTGATACTTCATAAGAATCTTACATAGTTGAATGAAGAAATGAATAAAACATTTAATAGAGGCTCATTATATGCAAAGCATTGTGCTAAGTGCTGGGTACACAAATAGGAAACTAAGATAATCACCACTCTAAAAGAGTTAACATTCTAGGGAGGGAGACAACGCATGTGAAAAGTTTCAGTAACAAGATAAATAGAAAATCCTGTAGTCCCATCAGCAAAAGCAGGTGAAAATTCTTTTTTATGGCATTTCCATGGTAAAATCACATCAATTTCTGATAGCCATTTGATACTTTCAAGGGTTTTGGTGACAAGAACTTCCTTTTCTGGGCCTTTTGAAAGTTTTGACAAAAGCACCTTCAGGAGCAATTGCCAGGTTTCAGCTCCATAGGGATTGATTTCTAAATTTGTGGTTTCAGATATCAGGCACTACTCATCTCAAGTTTCTCAGATGCAGAGGCCTGGGCTGACAACATTATGGCTTGAGGGGAGATGGAGGTCAAGGTAATAGTGATTGTTTGACTTCTTTGCCATATACTGCCCATATACTGGGCAACTTGGGGCTTCAGTTAAACTGATTTTCCTGCTTTGTGAGTGATAGTTGGTGGAGATCATTTTAATAAGAAAGACATTTAAGAAAGGGAAAAAAAAAGAAAGGGGGAAAAATCAATAGTGAGATATGAGTGGACTTAAATCCAGATGGATCCAGCCACATGGAACTGGGACCAGGAGAGGACAGGAGAGGACAGGAAAGGAGAGGAGGGGAGGAGAGGGGAGGAGAGGGGAGGGGAGGGGAGAGATGAAATTAGTAATTCTCTAAACAAATACTTAAATAAAATTATTTTTGATGTGAAGTCAATAACATTCAGCATCCTTAATTATAAAAGCACAAATAAAATAAGGAAAATATTTGCATTTAGAAATTAACAAAATACCACAAATGGCAAAAGTTTCAGCAAGATAATAATAATAATATTAGAATTCATTCTCCATATTTACAAGGCAGTGTTGTTGCAGATAATTTTATAGATAATTAGATAGATACATAGATATTAGATATGCATAGTCGATTAAGGTTTAAGTCGATTAACCTTTGCACTTTTCTGTTGTTGATTTTTGTCATTTTATATACTCATTTCCACATTGCTTTGGTTCAAATTTGTCATTTCTGTGGCATAATAATGGTACACTCCTTTAACATTATTCTTAAAAATCTCAAAACTCATTATTTTCGCCATTGTGGATATTTGTTCCAGTGACAGTCATTGTTCTGCTCTATGAGGAATAGTATTTTCAATAATTTCAG
Organism: Macrotis lagotis; assembly: GCF_037893015.1. Lineage (NCBI taxonomy): Eukaryota > Metazoa > Chordata > Mammalia > Peramelemorphia > Peramelidae > Macrotis > Macrotis lagotis. The sequence continues at coordinate 135,383,435 of NC_133663.1, read as the reverse complement.
TGACCAGAACAATCACTACTCTCTAGTCCATGACTGTCCAGTCTCTTAACTCTTCTGTATCACATTGCATAGCAAACAATATGTCATCAGTCACATCTGGAATTTAATATTTATTTATGGCTACAATATAACCCATATTACCAATGAGTATAATAATAAATTATAATAATGCTGCATGAAGGGGTTTTGAGGGCCAAATGTGGCTTGTGAACTGCCAATGTGATGATGACTTTCTCTAAACTTAACTGAATTTGCTCTCAGGCTTTTAGACCATCATATATTTAAAGCCTTTCATAGCTCATAATAACCAGTTAAAGCTTATACTTCAATGGAATAATTTCCAAGGCTATAATGATAGATGATACATCAAAGTAAGACTTGATTGTGTGTATTTTAAAATAATTTATTCAATCATTTCCTCAACACTGAATATATGAGTGATTCTATTTTAAAAATATTTTTCATTTTTATTTTCCCCCAAATACATTAAAATAATTTTAACATTCATTTTTTAAATTGAGTTCTAATTTTTTTTCCCTTTCTTTATCCCTCATACCATACTCCACTCCAACCCCACAATGAGAAGGTAACAAATGGGTTATACATGTGTAGTCATGTGAAATCTATTTCCAAATTAGTCACATTACAAAAAAAATCAACAAAACATAAACAAATAAGAAAAATAAAGGATATAAAGGAAAAAAAGTACACTTCAATCTTCAATCTGAATTCAAACTCCTTAGTTCTTTCTATGGAGATGGAAAGCATTTTTCATCATAAATCCTTTAGGATTGTCTTATATCATTGTGTTGTTGAGAAAAGCTAAGTCATTCAGAGTTGGTCATCAGGCTATATTGCTGCTATTGTATACAATGTTCACCTGGTTCTGATAATTTTGCTTTGCCAGTTCCTATAAGTATTTCCAGGTATTTCTGAGAGCATATGCTTGTTATTTTTTATAACACAATATTCCATCATAATCTTACACAAACTCATTCAACCATTCTCCAGTTGATGCTTATTCCCTCAATTTCCAATTCTTTGCACTATTAAAATTATATAATATAATATTATATATATATATATATATATATATATATATATATATATATATATATATATATATATATATTTCCTCAACTTGTTTTTTTTTCCTTCTTTGGGATACAGACCTAGGTGTGCTATTGCTGATCAAGGGATATACATGGTGTTATAGTTATTTGGGCATAGTTGCAAATTATTCTATTGGATGGTTGAATCAATATAATTTCACTAACAATATATTGATGTCTCAATTTTTCCACATCCACTTCCAGATTTGTCCTTTTCCTTTTCTGTCATATTAGCCAATTTGCTAAGTGTGGGGTGGTAGCTCAGAATTATTCTATTTGCATTTTTTCATCAGATTGAGAGGGGGGAGGAGCCAGGCTGGCTACAGGAGAAGATCCTGTCTTAGGTGCCCTCTCTCTATAATATTTCAAAACATATAAAATAAAGACTCTAACTAAATTTTGGAGAGACAGAACCCACAGAGGGATCGAGGCATTTCTCCAGCCCAAGGTAACCTGGAAAATAGTGGAAAGGCTCCACTCCATGGGGTTAGAGGGGTGGCTGGCCACAGTGAAGGAACTTCAGCATCCCGGAGGCAGCCCCAGGGTACTGGAAGCTGTGGCTCCCAGCAGCAAGGGCAGTTTCCTGACCTACACCCTGGGGAGCACAGGGCACAACTTGGAAGATCAACAGGGGGACCTCTGCCAGAGTGAGCCCGTGAAGCCCAGCCCTCAGGGTACTCAGTGAGGAGCATGACCCCATCAGCCCAGATCCAGGAACTGGAAGCAGGAGGAGTGGGTAAGCAGGAGCCCCCAGGCAACTGAACCTTGAGTGCTCAGCAAAGCAAGGGTAGGGGAGTGGAGATAGACTTCCTAGATTTGTCTTCCATACCTGGAACAGGACTCTGGGGCTCTGACCCCATTCAGATCCTTATCACAGTCGAGGACCCCCTATAAAACAGCAGGTCCCCCCAACTCAACCCCGTGGCAGAAGGGTGTGCTTGTGGACATTCACAGACCAGGAGGGCAGACAGAGCCTCACACACTGAGATCCTTGTGGAGGGTGTCCCAATAATACTCAAAAGTTCAGGAAGCACCCCAAAACAAGCCACAAGCTGGGGCAATGAGTAAACAGAGAAAAAAGGGGAACACCATTGAGAAATACATTGTCTATGATCCCAAGAACAATCAAAATACTCAGTCTGAAGATAAGGAAGTACAAGCTCCTGCATCTAAAAACTGCAAGAAAAAAATAAATTGGGTTCAGGTTATGACAGCACTCAAAAAAGATTTTGAAAATCAAGTAAGGGTGATAGAAGAAAAACTGGGTAAAGAAATCATAGAGATGCAGGAAAAAACATGAAAACAAAGTCAGCAACTTAGTCAAGGAGATCCAAAAAAATGCTGAAGGAAAGAACATGTTAAAAACCAGCATAGGTCAAATGGATAAAACAGTTCAAAAAGGTACTGAGGAGAAGAATGCTTTAAAAAGCAGAATTGGTCAGATGGAAAAAGAGATAAGAAAGCTCTCTGAGGAAAACAAATCCTTCAGATCTAGAATGGAACAAAAGGAAGCTGCTGACATGAGAAGTCAAGACACAATACTTCAAAACCAAAAGAATGAAATATTAGAAGAAATTATGAAACACCTCAATTAAAAAACAACTGATCTGGAAAACAGATTCAGGAAAGATAATTTTAAAATTATTGGGATACATGAAAGTCATGACCAGGAAAAGAGCCTTACCTTGACTGAAGTCAAAAGAATTCCTACAGGAAAACTGCCCAGATATCCTAGAAACAGAGGGCAAAATAGAAATGGAGAGAATCCACCAATCTCCCTGAGAAAGAGATCCAAAAAAAGCAAGCCCCAGTAATATTACAACCAAGTTCCAGAACTCCCAAGTCAAAGAGAAAATATTGCAAGCAGCCAGAAGGACACAGTTCAAATATTGTGGAGCTGCAGTCAGGATCACACAGGACTTAGCAGCAATTACATTAAAGGCTCGTAGCACTTGGAATGTAATATTCTGGAAGGCAAAATAGCTTTGAATGCAACTGAGAATCAACTACCCAGCAAAAGTAAATGTCCTCTTCCAGGGAAAAAGATGGACTTTCAATGAACCAAGAGAATTTCAAATGTTCCCTGTTAACATGACCAGAGCTGAACAGAAAGTTTGATCTTCAGGTGAAACATAGATATGAGAAGAGAAGGGTAAAATATGAGGGACTTAATGATGATGAACTGCATGCATTCCTGCATAGAAAAATGATACTGATAATACTCATAAGAAACTTCTCATTTAATAGAGCAGGTAGAAGGAGCTTTTATAGTTGAAGCACAGGAGAGGACTGAATTTGAAGATCTATTGTAACAATGAAGTCAATGGCTAAAATGTAAATGAAATGATGGGTAAGAGAAAGGAGAGGTGGAATAGGCTAAGATATTTCATATAATAAGATTTTTTTGTTACAATGAGCTATTGCAATGATATGGAAGGGGGGAAGGTGAGGGGGAATGAGGGATCCATCACTCTCATCAGAGGTGGCTTGGAGAGGAAATAGCATATATGTTCAATGGGGTATAAACATTTAGAGTAAGAAGGAGGGGGGGGACAGGGGGAATGGGGGATGTGAGTGATGGAGAAGGTGGACTATAGGGGTGAATGGTGAGATATAACACATTTTCTTTTTTACTTCTTGCAAGGAGCTGGGATTCGATGGCCTGTTCCGTACCACAGGGCCAGGTGGTTGCTGTATGTGAGCTCGGGGTCTTTTGGTCCCAGGGTCAGTGATCAGTGTGCTGTGTCACTCAGCTACCTTACAGAACATTTAAGAAGAGGGACAGAGTGAAAGGAGAGAAAAAATATAGTGTATGATAGTGGTGAAATATGAATGATGGGAGTTGCAATCAGCAATGGCAACAGTGGAAAAATATGGAAGTAGCTTTTGTGATGGACTTATCCTAAAGAATGTGTTCCACCTGCAACAGAGCTGGTGTTGGGACACAAACTGAAACACATTTTTGTTGTTGTTATTATTATCATTATTATTATTATTATTATTATTATTATTATTATTATTATTATTATTATTATTATTATTATTATTTGGGGGGGATTGCTGGGCAAATGGGCTTGGGTGGCTTGCCCAGGGCCACACAGTTGGGTGATTGTTGGGTGTCTGAGGCCAGATTTGAACCCGAGTGCTCCTGACTCCCAGGCCAGTGCTCTGTCACTGTGCCACCTGGCTGCCCCTACTACTACTATTATTATTAACATTATTGTTATTATTATTATTATTATTATAATTTGGGGGAGGTTGGTTTTTCCAGGCAATGGGTTTGGGCTGACTTGCCCAGGGTCACACAGCTGGGTGATTGTTGGGTGTTTGGAGCTTGATTTGGGCTCAGTTCTCCTGACTCCAGGGCTGGTGCTCTGTCTGCTGTGCCACCTAGCTGCCCCCATTATAATTATTTTTTTATTTCAATTTTAATTTTTTTCCTCTTTATTGCTCATGAGGGCCTATATTTTTTGGAGGGAGGGAGTATTATGTTTGCTCTTAAACAAGAATATTTTAGTAATGTATAAAAAGCATTATTTGTACAAAAATAAAATAAATCTAATGAAAAAGAGTGATTTAGAGCATTTTATATGATTGTTTTGATCATTTATCAGTTGAGGAATGACTCGTTTTGTTCATCAATTTGACTTATAATGTAGCTATAGTGGACATTTGCAATTCATTGAACAGGGCACCCCATTTCCCATATCCATGCCTTTCCCACTGATTGTTTCCTTTCCTGGAAGCTCTCCCTCCTTGCTTATACCAATTAGGTTCTCTGGTTTCCCTTAAAACTCATCTGCTCAAGTCCCCTTTTCTATAGGAAGTCTTTTTAAGTCCCATGGTTTAAAGTGAGTTTTTTTTCCTCTTACTTTCTCTTACTCTTTTTCTTACCTTTATTCACATTTTATATCCTACAAAATAATATATAGTGCATTTTCACTTTTTTGAATCTCCTATGTTTAGTAGATTGTGGCATTTAATAGGCACTTAATAGTCTGATGACTAATACCTTTTAAGCTTTCTTACTAGACCATACACCTATCATTCTCTGTATTTGGATTTTGCTTCTTATGAGACTGAAGTGGAACTGACTGCTAGTAAGTAAAATTAGTACTGAATTTGGAGTCAGAAACCTCTAGATTCAATACCAGTTCCAACACTTACTATCTCTATGACCTTGGGTCTCTAAGTCCTCAGCAGCAAAAAGGAGGATATGCATTAGATTTCTAAGGTCCTTAATAGCTCAGTCTACTAGCTCATTTTATCTCCCATTATTCACAGTATTCTAGAATCACAAAAGAATTATTTGCATTTTACAGAGAGGCTTTTAAAATGGGAAAGAATTTAGTCCTTGGAAATACAATGCATTTTTAACAAATATGATCCAGTTTCATTTCTTCCTCCTCCTCTTATTTTGCTCTGAATCTACTTTTTATCCACCTAAGTAGTACTATATGATTTAGTTTGTAATATATAGGGTGATACTGAATAAATGTAGAACATTATAAAGACAACTGGATGGCACAATGTGCCAGCATGGATAATGTGCAGGGCTTGAAGTCAGGGAAATAAATTCAAATCCAGTCTCAAATATTTAAAAGTTATATGACCCTGTGCCAAGTAATCTATCTACATTAGTTTCCTCAACCTTAAAAATGAGATTAGTCTATCCAGAATGAGTATTAGTGTGAGGATCATATAAGATGATATTTATAAAGAACCTACCCCTGTTGCTAGCACATGGTAGGAACTTGATAAGCTATGTTTCCTTTCTTCCTTTCTAGCCTTCTCTGAAGAACTTAAACTGAGTAACTCAAAAAGCAAAATAGCAGTTCTTGGAGCAGAATTGAATTGATTGCAAACAATGAATTATGTAAAGGCCTAAAGGTTTCATGAAAGAAATTTACAATATGGAAGAGAAGACAGACCAGTCATACAGTGACACTACTTCACAACTACTAAAACAAACAAACAAACAAAAAATCATGGCTCATTCCCTTATGATTCTCACTTTTTATTTTTGTTGGAATGGAAAAATTGATATTTCTAGTCTTTCTGACTTGAAAGTAAATTTTATGACAACCTAATGTATCAAGAGAAACTGTAGAATGTCCTTGGAACATCTAGTGGATGCCCTGAATGATGTAGGTGAGAATTAGATGGGATAGATTGAAATGTATAACATGCAAGTCTGCATTATTGGATATAAATATCATTTTATATGATCCTCACACTAATCCTCACACTAATACTCATTCTGGATAGATTAATCTCATTTTTAAGGTTGAGGAACTAATGTAGATAGATTACTTGGCACAGGTTCATTTAACTTTTAAATATTTGAGAATGGATTTGAACTTATTTCCATGACTGCATGACATCAATGAGCTGACAATATATATTGAAGTATGATATGTAGTATACCTGAAATAAATAAAGTTAATTTGATCCAGAGTACTATATGTTTAATTATTATACAATTCAGACTTTCACTGATCCAAACTGGATTGCACCAATTGTTTTGAATTTTACTATGTCAGATACTTCATAAATCTTTCTGAACCAACTGACTAGATCAGGCTATGATCTTCTTTCCACTGCATGTTATTTCTTATGTATTGTTTATAATTTTATTTGCACCTAAGTAGATATGACACTAGTAGATTGGGGCAGTGAGGACAGTGATAGACTCATAATTTCATGAAATAGGATCTTTGATTGATGGATTGTTGTACTTCATTCTCAAAGATGACGAAAATGCCATCACATTGTTTGAGCAAAGTATAGTGTGTTCTAGCATGGCTGATCAGGCCAATCAGCCTCTAAATGCTCTATCACCCAGTAAGTCACAGATGGTGAAAGTCCCTTTATCTGTACAAGGGAATACCTTCTCTACAACTTATGATTTTAATTACCAGTGAGAGTATAAGTGAATTAACTATGTTCTCACAAGCAGTACATATTAGAGGAGGAATTGAATCTAAATCATCCTACCTTAGATTTCAACTCTAACCACTATATTGATAGGCTTTTTAAGTTTTTAAATATTTGGGGAAATATAACTTCTTGATATAGGATACTACATCCTATGTATGCTTGCGTCTCTTTCCAAATACTAGAGAAATGTATACCTTATTAATCATTGAATATTGCCAAATTTTATTTTGTCATAAAATATTAATGTTTCAATTTTATATTCTGTGAATTGGAAATGTTTCCTCTTAAAGTAGAAAAAATGGGCAGTATAGTTCTGTAATATTTTCAAAGCAATTGCGCCAATATTTCCTGATTCTCTGTAATAACTAATCTCTACTGTGCTCTAACAGAACAAAAACAGAAAGCTTCCTATAGACATCTGGATCATTATATATAACATTTGAATGTTTTCATCCTGATTAATTCTATCACCATATGCATTACTATTATACTTTTGTATTTAAAAAGTTCCACAGGTCTCTGCTTCCTATGTGACGACACAGATTTTACACAGCATGATCTATGAAGTTCCCAGACTAATGTGGAATTATTTTACAGTTGACATAGGAAAAAGGATGCCTCCTTTGAGTCATATACTGACAAGACATAGAATTATCATTTCAATGCCATCCTCCTCTTCTTTCTTCCCCTGGGGAGGAAAACATCTGGATCTCCAATGAGGAATTCAAGCAGCTTGCCTTTCAAGAAAGATTTCTTTTTCTATCCAACTCATTGTATTCAAGTGGAGTGTTTAATAGAAAGACCCATTTCAATTACTAGTGCCAGAATAACTGCTTCTTGGTACCATACTGAGATCTGTTCTCTCTCTTTCCTTTCATTTTTTCTCAATTTTCCTTTTCATTTACTTCTTAAGAAGCAGATAACAGATCAACAGCTGAGTTTATTCATACAGATTTAATTCCAAGGGATTGACAAACATATGCAAACAAATCAATATGCATAAATTACAAGGAGCTTTTTTTTTATCACCAATGGTTTAAAAAGAGCTTGCACAATAACGACATATGTGTGTGTATTTAAGTGAAGAAAAGGGATCACACATGAAAAATATAGCAAGATTTAGAAATTAATTGAATATGTGGTTGAAAAATGAGTAATACTGAATAATACTGAGATTATTAATCTGAGAAAATGAAAAGTTAGTAATCCTTTTAACATAAATAAGGAAGGGTGGAAAATAGATGGTTTGGGGAGAAAAAAAGACCAGTTTGGGGAATGTTAAGTATATCTATTTTAATTTATGATAAGAATATCAAAAAATAGATTCGTTTTTATAAGAACATACTACTTGACATCAAGGACACTGACATATAGTACTAGATAACACTGACTAGTTAACTCTAACTGTGAGATAATGAGTATGTCATCAACCATTCTAGTCCTTGTTATAACTATATAAGCCATTTATACTAGACTACCTACCTAACAAAGTTATGAGGAATATGCCTCAAAAACCTAAAGCTCAGTTTAAAAATGAGCTAATATTAATATTTTTACTGTCATCACAATAATTATTGTTCCAGTAGTATGTGGACTCTTGGACAAGATTTATATGCTGCAAACAATCCACTAAATTAATTCTGGCAGGTAGTATAAGCACATTATGTCCACTTTTCCCTCTTTCCAAAACTGTGACCATCTTGTCAGAAGAAGGTGACTTTCTGTTTCACTGATGTGTGTATACATGTATATGCATGTTGTGTAAGTATGACTATATATGCATATGTACATAAATATTCTGAATTTTATTTTCCTTTGAAAAAATGGCATCACTTAGTAAGCAAACTTCCAGTGATGTCACTATTTACTAAGTCAAAATGGACCATACGTAACAGACACTCTATTTCTATATCCGTACCTCATAAGTTCCTACTTTTCAAGCTTGGGAGACTCCCAAAGGTCATACAAACTCCTTCATTTTATTTTTAAAAATTTTTATGTTATTTTTCCAATTACATATAAAGATAGTTTTGATATTCATTTTGAGGTCCATATTTTTCTGCTGCCCTCCCTTCCCTGTCCCTCTTTTCATGACAGCAAGCCATCTGATATAGGCTATACATGGACAATCATATTAAACATATTTTCATATTGGTAATATTGTGAAAGAAGAATCAGAACAAAAGAGGAAAAACCATGAGAAAGAAAGGCTCTGCATAACTTTCTCTAAATGTGGAGGTCATTTACTATCACAAGTCCTTTAGAATTATCTTTGATCATTTTACCTCTGGGAAGAACAATCTATCATGGTTAATCATCATGCAATCTAGCTGTTAATATGAACAATGTTCTGGTTATACTCAATTTGCTTAGTACCAGTTCATATATGTCTTTCTAAGTTTCTCTGAAGTCTACCTGCTCATGATTTCTCACAGAATAATAGTATTCCATCATATTGATATACCACAACTTGTTCAGCTATTTCTCAGTTGATGGCTAGCCTCTCTATGTCCAATTCTTTGCCCCTACAATAAGAACTGCTATAAATATGTTTGTACATGTGACTCCTCTTTTATAGGATTTCTTTGGGTTACATATCTAGTAATTGTAGAACTGGACCAAAGGTGCATATATTTTAATAGCACTTTGGGCATAGTTCCAAATTGTTCTCCAGAATGGTTTGATCAGTTCAAAACTTGACCAACCTTGCATTATTGTTGCAGTTTTACCACATCCCTTCCAACACTTACCATATTTCTATTTTGTCATATGAGCCAGTCTGATGGGTATGAGGTGGTATGAAATAGAGATAAACTAGAAGTATTCTCAAAAAATATGGAGTGAAACAAACATGATAATTATCACCATTATTATTCAATATTTTACTAGAATGTTAGCTTTAGAAATAAGAAATGAAAAAGAAATTGAAGGGATTAGAGTAAGCAATGAGGAAACAAAAGTCATGATTTGCAGATGATATGATAGTATACTTGGAGAATACTAGAAAATAAACTTAAAACTTACTTGAAACATCAACATTGGTAAGGTTATTTTAGATTTCTCTAATCAAAAATGGAACATATGGAACTTTTTGTCATATGAGTATAGATTTTGTCATATGACTACAGATAGCTTTAATTTCTTCAGCTGAAAACTGCCTCTTGATATCAGTTGACCATTTATCAATTGGGTAAGGACATGCATTTTTTAAAGTTTGACTCAGTTCTCTATATATTTTTGAGATTTTTCTCAGAAATACTAGTTGTAAGAATTGTTTTCCAGATTTCTGTAGTGCCACAAATCTTGATTGCAATGATTTTGTTTGTACAAAAACTTTTTAAATTTAATATAATAAAAATTATCCACTTTACAATTTATAATGTTCTCTATCTCTTGTTTGGTCTACTTCTCCCCCTCCATAAATCTGACAGATATACTATTCCTGGATCATCTAATTGGCTTTTGGTATCATCCTAAATGTCTAAATCTCTCATTTATTTTGAATTAATCTTGATATGAGGAGTGATATGTTGGTCTATTCTCAGTTTCTGCCATATTATTTTCTAGTTTTCTGAGCAGATTTTATCAAATAGTGAGTTCTCATCACAGAATCTGGAATCTTTGGTCTTATCAAGCAGTAGATTACTATAGTAATTTGATGCTGTTTCTTTAGTAAATAATCTATTCCACTGATCCACCATACTATTTATTAGCCAGTACCAAACAATTTTGATGATTGCCACTTTATAATATAGTTTTACATCTGGTACAGCTAGACCATCTTCCTTAACATTTTTTCATTAATTCCTTTCTATTTGTGAGCTTTTCTTCCTCCAAATGAATTATGTTATTTTTTTCAGCTCTATACAATAATTTTGGTAGTTTGATTAGTATGGTATGGAATAAGTAATTTAATTTATATAAATTGTTATTTTTCTTATATCAGTTTGATCTTCCCCTGATCAATAGGCATTTTTCCAATTCTTTAGATCTGACTTATTTGTGTGAAAACTGTTTTATAATTATGTTCATATAGTTTCTGGGTTTGTTTTGGGAGGTAGACTTTCAAGCATTTTATGTTGTCTACTTACTTTAAAGGGGATTTCTCTTTCTATCTTTTGCTACTGGGCTTTGTTGGCAATAAATAGGCTGAAAATTTATGTGGATTTATTTTATATCCTGAAACTTTGTCAAAGTCATTAATTATTTCAAGTAGTTTTAAAGTTGATTTTCTAGGATTCTCCAAGTATACCATCACATTATCTGCAAATCTTGAGAATTTTATTTACTCATTGCCTACTATAATTCCTTCAATTTCTTTTTCTTCTTTTATTGCTCTAGCTAACATATTTGGTTAAACATTTTGGTAAAATATTGAATAATTGTGGTGATAACTTTCATGCTTGTTTCATCCTTGATCTTTTTGGCAATGATTCTAACTTATCCCCATTTTCTGTTTGTGCTTTTAGGTTGATACTGATTTAATTGTCAGAAAAACTGCAATTATTCTTATTGTCTCTCATGTTTTTAATAGGAAAAGATATTATATTTTAACAAAAGATTTTTCAGCAATTATTAAGATAATCATATGATTTCTGTTAGTTTAGTTTTAATATGGACAATTACACTGATTATTTTCTTAATATGGAACCAACCATGCATCCTGGGAAAAGTCTTTCTGGATCCAAGTATATTGTCTTAGTGAAAATTTATGTTAATCTCTTTGTTAATATTGTATTTTAAAATTTCACATCAATATTCATAAAGGAAATTGGTCTATGAATTTCTTTCTCTGTTTTGACTTTTTCCTAGTTTGGGTACCAGTACCATATTTGTATCATAAAAGAAATTTGGAAATACTCTACCTAATTTTTTTTAAAAAAATAGTTTACCCAAAGAACAATAAAACTGTTCATACCCTCTGACCCTGGAGTTTCAATTCTAGGCCTATATCCAGAAGGGATCATAAAAAATGGGAAAAGCTCTGCATGTTCCAAAATATTCATAGTAGCTCTTTTTGTAGTGGCAAAGAAGTGGAAATTGAAGGAATGCCCATCAATTGGGGAATAGTTTAACAAGTTATGGTATAAGAACATCGTGGTATACTATTGCTCTATAAGAAAACATAATTGGTCAGACTCTAGAGAAACATGGCATGAATTACAGGATCTAATGTTGAGCAAAGAGAGAAAAACCAAGAGAACATTCTACACATTAACAACAGCATTGTGAGATGATTAATCTTGATGGATACAGCTCCTCTCAACAGTTCAGAGAGCCAGGACAACCCTATTAAATAAACTATGGACAGTGCTATCCCCATCTGGAGAAAGAAAAACAAAACAAAACAAAAGAAAAGAGCTTAAGATTCTGATGAACACTACATTCACTTTTTTCCCAGGTTTTTGCAAGGCAAATGGGGTTAAGTGGCTTGCCCAAGGCCACACAGCTAGGCAATTAGTTAATTATTAAGTGTCTGAGACCAGATTTGAACTAAGGTACTCCTGACTCCAGGGCCAGTGCTTTATCCACTGAGTCACCTAGCCGTCCCTTACATTCACTTTTAAAAAGTAAAATATCTTTATGTATTTCTTTCCATTAATACTAATGCTTCATACCAAAAATAACTAATCTGTTAACATGTTTAACAAAAATGTGTATCTAAAATATTAAGCTAACTGGTCACTTTTGAGGGGAGCGGGGTAGAAGGGAGAGTGGAAAGAAATGTTGTAACTTTTTATACACACACACACACACACATATGTGTGTGTGTGTGTATATGTGTGTGTATAAACATTATATATATATTATATGCATATGAATGAAAGTTGAAAAATTTCATAACATACATATATTTGGAAAAAATAAAATATCAATAAAAACCTTTCTAAAAGATTTAATGGAATTGTAATTAATTGTTCTTTAAATTTATGGTAGAATTCACTTTTCTTTCCCAATTTCATATATTCTTCCATTTGCAAATTTATGAGTTCTACCACTTTCTCCTCCCTTTTCCCTCTGCATAGCAGTGAACAATATGATTAAAATTCTACATGTAACATTGTGTTTAACAGATTTCCATATTAGATATATCATGAAAGAAGAATTAAAACTAAGGGGAAAGAACAGAAAAGCATAAAAGAATCAAAAGAAAACTGAGCATAGTATGCTTTGCTCTGCAATCAGACTCCATATGGTTTTTGCTACTATTTTTGTTTGTTTTTTTCTGGATGTGGATGTCATTTTCCATAACAGATCTCTCAGGGTTGTATGTTCACTGAAATCTTGAAAGGAGCTGCATCCATCATAGATAATCTATTTCAAAATATTGCCATTAAAGTGTACAATGTTTTTCTCATTTAACTCAGCATCATTTCATGCAAGTTCTTCCAGGCTTTTCTAATGCCCAATTGCTCATGATTTCTTAAAAAAACAATATTACACCATAATATTCACATACCATAACTTGTTCAACCATTCTCCAAATGATGGGGATCCCCTCAATTTCCAATTCTTTACCACTATAATAAAACTACTATAAATATTTTATACATGTGTATCTTTTCCCCCTTTTCTATGATTTTGTTGGGATATAGACCTAGCAGTGGTATTGGTGGATTAAAGAGTAGGTATACTGTTATTGCTCTTTGGGCAGAGATCCAAATTACTCTCCAAAAGAGTTGGATCAATTCACAACTCCACCAATGGTATAGTTTTCTCAATTTTGTCTCATTGTCTCCAACATGGATCATTTTCTTTTTCTTTCATTTTAGACAATCTGCTAATCTGAGAGGTATGAGGGAGTACCTCAGTTTAATTTTCATTTCTCTAATCAATAAGGATTTGGAGCACTTTTTCATAAGACTATAGGTACCTTTAATTTCTTTCTCTGAAAAGTGGCTGCCCATATTTTTTGATATTAATCAATTGGAGAATGGCTTGTATTCTTTTTAACTCGATCTAGTTTGTTATATATATTTTAGAAATGAGTTCTTCATCAGAAAAATAGTGAAAATAATTTCCCAGTTTTCTGCTTTCTTTCTAATATTGACTGCTTTTATTTTATTTGTGAAGAAACTTTTTTAGTTTACTGTAGTTGAAATCATCCATTTTGCATTGTAATAGCCTCTATTTGTTGTTTGGTCACAAACTTCTCCCCTCTTCATAGATCCAACAGATACATTATTTCATATTTTCTCAGTTGATCTACAGTATTACCCATTATGTTCAAATGCTGTATGCATTTCTACCTTATCTTAGTATAAGGTGTGGGATGTGGGTCTATGCCTAGTTTCTGTCAGACTATTTTCCAGTTTTCCAGCAACTTTTGTCAAATAATTAGTTCTTATACCAGAAGCCAGAGACTTTGGGTTTATCAAACAGTAGATTATTATAATCATCTACTCATATTTCTTTAGCACATAGTCTATTCCAATGATCCACTTTACATTTTCTTAACTAGTACCACCCAATTTTGTTGACTGCTGCTTTACAATATAGTTTTATATCTGGTATAGCTAGATCACCTTCCTATGTATTTTTTATTCATTAAATCCCTTAATATTCTTGATCTTTCATTGCTTAAATGAACTTTGTTACTATTTTTTCTACCTCTGTAAATTAGTTATTTGATTGGTATGGCACTAAATAAGTTATTTAATTTAAATAGAATTGTCATTTTTATTAAATTACTTTTACCTAACCATGAGAAACTGACAATTTTCTAATTCATAAGGTCTGATTTTATTTGTGTGAAAAAAGTGTTGTAATAATTTCTGAGTTTGTCTTGGGAAGTAGATTCCCAAATATTTTGTAATGTCTACAGTTACTTTAAATGGCATTTCTTTGTCTATATCTTGCTGTTGTGACTTGTTGGACTTATAAAGATTTATGTGGATTTATTTAATATATTATTACTTTGCTAAAGTTGTTCAGTGTTTCAAGTAGATTTTCAGTTGATTTTTGAAAGTTCTCTAAGGTATATCATCATATAATTTGAAAAGTGTGAATGTTTTGTTTCCTCATTGCCCTATTCTAATTGCTTCACTTTCCTTTTTATTTTCTTATTTTTTCTATATTTTTCATTTTGTAAAAAGTGTGCTTGACTGATTCTTATTTCATAAAGTAGTTGACTTCCACTTGTCCATTTCTAGCTTTTAAGAAATTATATTTTTCAGTTAGCTTTCATATCTCCTTTTTCATTTGATCAATTGCATTTTTAAAGGAATTGTTTTCTTCAGTTTCACTTTAGTCAATATTTATGCTATTTTTTTCCAAACTGTTGAATCTCTTTCATTACTTTTCCCAATTTTTTTACTTGATTTTTAAAGTGCCTTTTGACTCTTCCAAGAGGACTTTTGGGAACTGAAATGAATTCATCTTGGGACTTCTGGGGCAGAGCCAAGATGGTGCTATGAAGCTAACATGCTTCCAGAGTTTTTTCCCCCTACCAAGAATAAATGAAGCCTCTATTCCAAAGTCACTATTCAAGCTACAGATACCAGTGAAGAAAGTGAAGACTCAAAGAAATTTTCAGCAGTAGACATCATGGAGGAGCTTCATTGAAGGTCTGCCTCTTTCAGGAAAAGGAGAAGCAAAGTCCAGGAGGTAGAGAGTGGGGAAAGACAGTAGGAGGCTTTTAGGCACAGTGCAACTCAAGTTAAGAAAGCTTGACAATAGCAGAGGTACCAGCAGCTAGATAGCAAACTTTCCAGAAGGATCCCAATTCCAAAAAAAAGTTTGAACTCTGGGAATACCAGGGTAAAATATAAGACTGGATCAGGAGCAAACCACTGCTATAACAGAACCTGGACATAAAGGAGGAAACAAACCTCTGAAAAGGCAAGGTCTGGACTGTATGGAAAACATTTTGGCCAACAACAAGTCAGGGATCACACACTAGTCCTAGCCAAAAAAAAGAGCTTTAATTTTTATCTTCTATATTCCAGGAGCAGAGCTAAAACATCAAAGATAAGCAGAAAAACTAAAAGAGGGCTCACTATAGAAAAATACATCACAGACAAAGATGACATCAATGACATGTCTGAAAAAGAAATCAGTGAAAAATCATGCTCAGGTGAAGTATCAAAAATATTGAAATTTAGACTCAAATACAAAAGCTCATTGAAGTGCTTAAAAAGAATTTAAAAACAAAAGAAGAGAGGAAGAAGAAAAATGGAAAAAAGAAATGAGAGTCATGGAGGAAAATTGTGTAAAATTGACTCAAAAATTCAACACTTTTAAAAAGAAAACACAAAAAATTATTGAAGAAAATAAAACTCCAAAAATTAGAATTGAACAAATAGAAATCAATGAATCTACAAGACTTTAAGGCTCCATCAAACAAAATAAAAAGGCTGAAGAAAACTGAAAAAAACATAAAATCCCTTTTAGGGAAAACAAATGACCTGGAGAATAGATCTAGAAGAGACATCTGTGAATCATCAGACTACCAGAAAGCCTAGATCAAAAAAAGAACCTGGAAAATATCATGCAGAAAACTATATAGGAAAAACTACCCAAGTCTGCTAGAACAAGAAAACCATTAACCATTGGAAAAACAGCCCCTACAGAAAGAGATTCCAAGATAAAAAACTCCCAGAGCTATTATAGCCAAAATTCCAGAAATCTCAAAAAAAAAGGAGAGAATCTTGCAAGCAGCAAATAAAAAAACAATTCAAATACAAAGGAAAAGCAATTAGACTCACACAGGACTTTTCAGTCTCAACCTTGAAGGATCAGAAGACCAGGAATAACATATATGTATGTATATATATATATATATATATATATATATATATATATATATATATATATATATATATATATATATATATATCAGAGAGCAAAGGATCTGTGATTACAACCTAAAATGTATTATCCTGGAAAATTCAGCATATATGATACTGTCAGGAAAAAGAAGGATGTTCAAATAAACAGAGAACTTCCAGAACTTCCTGACACAAAGACCAGAACTGAACAGATAATTCAATCACCAAGTACAGGACTCAAGAATTGCATAAAAAGGTAAATGAAAAGGGGAAGGAAAAAACAAAACAAAAAAAGTTACTCGAGGGCTCACTATAGAATTGTATACAACCCAAAAGGGAAGATATAACACTTCTAATTCTTGAGAAAATTTGACCCAGAGAGAGAATAAGATATATTCCCACTTGAGTTTTAAAATTTATTCCTATATATATATATATATATATATATATATATATATATATATATATATATATATATGAAATATAGCAATAAGAGGAGAAAAATAAATTGAAGGAAACAGAATTGGCAATGAGGAAGCAAAGCTGTCACTCTTTGCAAATGTTATGATAGTATACTTAGAGAACCCAAGAAAATCATCTAAAAAAACCCTTGAAACAATAAATTCAGCAAATTTGTAGGATATAAAATAAACCCACATAAATCACAAGCATACACACACACACACACACACACACACACACACACACACATATATATGTGTATAAAACATAAAACAACAAAGCCCAAGAGCAAGAGAGAGAAAGATATCTATGGACAACATTAAATATTTGGGAGTCTACCTCCTAAGACAAACCCAGAAATTGTATGACACTATTAAAAACCACTTCTCATCCAGATAAAATCAGACCTAAATAATTGGGAAAATGTCAATTGTTCATGGTTAGGTTGAACTAACATAATAAAAATGACAATTCTACCCAAGATGAGAAAAAGGGGAAATGATCAATGTGGCAAAATTTGGACATGAATGCATTGCTGGTGGAATTGTGAATGGACCCATTCTTTCTGGAGAGCAATATGGAACTATGCCCAAAGAGCAATAAAACTGTTCATACCCTTTGATGCAACAATTACAAATCTAAGTCTATATCCAGAATAAGAGGGTTAGGGAGCCAAGAAAACAATGTATACATTAACAACAACATTGTGAGATGATATACCTTAATGAAAGCATTAGAGAGATGGGACAATTGTATTAGAGTGGCTATGGACAATGTTATCCCCATCTAGAGGAAGAAGGAAAAAAAACCCTTCCTAATCTGATGAACACTTTGTAAAAAGCATCTATAGTGTATCTCTTTCCCTTAATCCTAATTCCTCATATCAAAAATGACTAATTTGTAAACATGTTTATCCAAAACATGTATGTACAATGCTAACCTGACTGTTCACTGCAGAAGGAAGGGGGCTGGGAAGGGGTGATAGAAGGAAATTTTGTAACGTATAAATATATATGTGCATATGGCTGAAAATAAATAAATTACTTGATTTAAAAAAAGAAAGGGGTAGTGATTCCTAGGAATGAGTGTTCTTCCTGCTCCCTGATCATACCAAATGAATTCTGGGCACCATAGCTAGTTAGAGAAGCAGGAGAAACAGCAGAGGTGTAGGAGTTAGGCAACCAAATAGGAATGTTGACAGCTTGTGCTCTACCAGAATGACCTTTGTGATCCCACACCCACTTAAGTGAGCTTTTTAGAATATAGATGAATAAAGATTATTTCATTTTAAAGAGTATGGAAGAAATTATAATTTGAACACTTTGTTTTATCTTATTTTCTTATTAAAAGTGAAGGAGACAATGGCAGCTAGTTGGCGCAATGGATAGAGCTCCAGCCCTGGAGTCAGGAGAACCTGGGTTCAAATATGTCCTGAGACATTTAATAATTACCTATCTGTGTGGTCTTGGGTGAGCCACTTAACCCCATTTGCCTTGCAAAAATCTAAAAAAAAAAAGTGAAGGAGACAAATAGGAAATATTCTCAATTGAGTGAAAAACACCTCCCTTTTGTTTAGTACAAATGAGGTCTCTGGTTGATATTTCTCTCAGTTTTTCTTTCAATAGTGTATATTCAGCACAATTCATATTTTCAGTTTTTGATAATCCTCTCAAAATAACAAAAATATTAAACATTGATTGCATTTTAATTCCACAATTATAAATTTTTCCCAGTAATGTGCATTTGTTGTATACCTTATTAATAAAGAGGCATGAGGAATCTCTTTTTCAAAGACAAAGGGGAAAAAAGTGGAGTGCATGTCAGTAAATAGAAAAGTTTGCCTAAACAAAAAGGAAGAACTTGAATTAGGAATGAAAAGGAAAACTGCTGTTATATTGAGGAAAACTTGATCTCTCAAACAAAATACATTTTTATTTGATATTTATGCCAAGAAAAATATTTTTGTTGTTGTTTTTGTTGTTTTGTTCTTCATTTTCAAAGCAGACCATGACATCAGGGAGGTGATGTCATAATAAGCACATGGATTGGATTGGAGTGAGGTGAGCTGTGCCAAGTCACCAGCCTCATTTTCTGCCCCACAGCCATGTAGGTCCAGTGGCTAGATGTCATCAGGGTTAAGTGATTTGTCCAAGATCACACATCAAGTAAGTGCCAAGTGTCTGAAACCAGATTTGAGCTCCTGTCCTCCTGATTCCAAGACCAGTACTCTATCCAATACACAACCCAGCTGCCCTTTGCCAAGAACAACTTAGAGGATGGGAATCAAGATGGCAAAGGAGAGGGGAAAGAATAGATTTCAGGGCTATCCCACCATTATACAGTTTGATTGTCAAGCCACTCACCTCCTAGACAACCAGTAAATATGATCCTAATATTGTAAAAGAAGAAAGTATAAGGCTATAAGGGAAGAGAGAGAGAGAGAGAGAGAGAGAGAGAGAGAGAGAGAGAGAGAGAGAGAGAGAGAGAGGAACTCTTGATTGATGAAGGAAAATGTGGATTTGAAGGTATATGGTGCTAAGTTTTTCAAATTGAAAGAAAAAATAACCAAAACTACCCTGAGGAACTTGCGATAATAAAAAGCTTAACAATTCAGGTTAACCCTAGATTGAAGGAAAAAAAATTAAGCTGTCAGATGCTTTCAAAAAACAAAAATTAATGGAAAGGAACACTTTGTTATTTTGGGGAGTAAAGGACCATTAGTATGTGTACCAAATAAGTTCTCCTTCTTCATCCCTCTCAAGGATAAGTCTTCATCTAGGTCCCTTCCATCAGGGGAGTACAATCTTGTATGTAATTGAGGATTAAAGAAAAGATTTTTCCTTCCACTTTTTCCTCATCCAAAGAAAACACCTAAAATGAATTCCAGTCAACAGAAATAAGAACTTTAATTTACATGAGGAGGAAAAAAGTATTTGCAAAAACCTTAATTTAGTCTGATAAGAAATAAAAGAAAAGTCTGTTCTCAAGGAAAGACCTACTACTTTATTTGATCTTCAAAACTGTAGAGACATAAAATTCAAGTGCTGATTTCAGGATCCAAAATGAGTCAAACAAAAAACACAAAACCCAGAATTTTACAATATTGACAATGACTAAGATATAAATGTTAAAAAATGTGAATAACTCCAAAATATTTACAATCAAAATTTTGAACTAAAAATCAGTTTGTCCACAAAAACAGAATTTATTAATAAAGAGATTTTATATATTATGAAGGAAATGAGAGATATGGAGGAGATAGTTAGAAATGGCATCCTTAAAGGAGATATAAAATTTTAACCTATTAATAACCTCCCTAGAAATGAGAATGGATCAAATAAAAATTAATGACTAAAAGAGACAAGAATACTTAGCAGATTTTTTTATAATTTCTTAGAATACTTAACAGTCTAGAATCCTTCATACCACTGCTTTGCAAAAGGGGACAGCTAAGTGGTACAGTGGATAGTGCACTGACCCTGGAGTCAGGAGAACCTGAGTTCAAATCCAACCTCAGACACTCAATAACCTAGCTGTGTGACCTTGGGCAAGTCACTTAACTACACTGCCTTGCAAAAAAAAAAAAGAAAACATTTTATACTCTTCAAATTTTCTCTACAGAAAAAAGGCAGAATATCATCTCATATTGAACATAGTGCAGCAGTTATTGTCTTCCTAAAACAATTTAAGAGAACCCTAGGAAATACTTGTTCTCCAGGTTTGGAGATTTGGTTTGAATGAAGCACAAAGGCTCCAGGTCCATTCAGTAGAATCAACAAATATGTCCTCCGGAAAGCTGGGTTGGGAAGCAATCACATATCACAGCAGAGTTTCAATGATCCCAAGTTAAAGAGAATATACTACAAGTAATAAAATTAAATTTAAAAAAACCATGTTAAATATCACAGAGATACAATCAAGATTATACAAGATTTAACAGTATCTGTGTTGAAGAACCATAGATCCTGTGACATTTTAGTTCAATGAGCAAATGAGCTGAGATGATTACCAAGGTTGACTTTCCCAGCAAAAGTAAATATAATATTGAATGGGGAAAAATTAAAATTTACCAAATTGAAAGGCTTTCAGATATTTGTGTAAAAAAGATAAACTTATTGGAAAATTTGACTATAAAATCCAGGAGCTATATAAAGTAAATATTAAAATCTAGCTATAAAGGATTCAATAAGATCAAACTACTTACTTCTTATATGTGAAAATACCATCAAAACTCTTATGACTGTGATCAATGTTGAGAATTTTGAAAAAAAATTTTGGGCCAAGGTGTATGATAAGATGATTCTAAAAACCATAGTGCAGATAAAAAAGGATAATTATGTCATACAAATGAGGCATGAAAGAAAGAATTAATACAGGAAAAGTAAGCAGGAGGGTTGAAAATGTTGGAACCTTACTCTGAACAGAAATGGGAGCAACATGAAACTAGAGCAGTATAAAATCTACTCAAGAAAGAAAAAGAGAGCAAGGAGATGATAAAGGATGGACTTTTAGAAGAATGTGCAGCTTAAGAAGTAAGAGGGGGAGGGAATGAAATAGAAACTTTTAGAAAGATAGGTGAATTAAGGAGGGATGTGAGGGAGAAGAATTAGAAAAGGGCTTTTTAAAGGACTCAGTAAATTAAAGAATAGGAAGGCAAAGTTGTGGGTAGAAATAAATAGGTGAGGAGGGATAATGAAGAGAATAGTGGGATGGATAGTCAGGAAAAACAGATGGATGGAAATAAGCAAGTGGATGTAACTTACAATGTGAATGGAATAAATTTATTCATTAAACAGTAATGGATAACTGAACTATCTGGAATTAGCTAAGAAAAGGAGAGGTGGATTAATAGAGCAGAGTAAGCATAAGATACACATTAGTAAAATGCCATAGTAACCTTTTGTTTGACACATGTTAAGATTTAAGATTTGAGGATAATTCCTTTTTTTTGGTAGATATCTGAAAAGCAGACTGACAGGAATTGGCATAGATCAATATCTTGTTCCATGTATCAAGATCAATTCAAAATGAATAGTTAAACTAGATTTATGGAATCTATCAAAAGAGAAAATTTGAAGGACAATTAAGTTGGTGGGTTAAAGAAGAACTCTAGGAAGTGATAAATGTTATTCAAAATAATGACAGTGGTGAGAGAACACACTAAATTTGTGGGATGCAAACAGAAAAACCCTTGGGGGATTTATATCTCTAATTTATATCTTTATCACAAAAATGATTAATAAATTGGGAATACAACTAAAAATACCAAAAAAAGCAAAAATGATATTATCCTCCAAAACACCAAAATGGAAAACCTGAAATTCAAACACTTATTGAAAAACTTGGGAAAAATACAAATAAAAATAAATCAATAAAATAATAGATAAGAAATTGACATATTACTTAAAATGAAACAAGAAAATGAAATTATCAGAATCAGAAATGAAAAAAAGATAACTCACTCCAAAAGAATAAAGGATTTTTGTGTCTTTTTATTGGACTCTTATGTTGAGGCCCTTTCTGAACTCACTTATCTTTCCCCAGGTAAGCATTGATGGGGCAGGAGACAAGGAAGACAAGTTCTCCCTTTGTACACTAAGGTGTCCAAGGTCTCTGTTTATTGAAAGAAATACCAGTGCTTAAATATCCTTCCCAGGCTCTAACCCACTCCCACTCCCATGGCACTTAGCAAAATAAGGCTCTGGTACTCAGACAAAATTATTTCATAATGAATGTCACATAAGTTGTAAACACAAGTTCAGACAAAGATTACAAAGGTTTTTCTTTTGCCAACAAAAAAACCTTTCAAAGCAATTAAAATCAAGACTCAAACTATAAGGAGTAACTTTTAACTTTACCTATTTCAGAGTTTAGACACTTAATACAAACACAGAAAACAATTCGCTTGTATCACATTACCAAGCTGAGACTGATACCCTGGCCAGTACCAAATCTCAGCATATATAAGCATCCTCCCACCTCTCCTGGAGTGTAGAGAGATGTAAAATGCCCTATAGATGTTCATACACATACATACAAACATAACCAATCAAGAACAGTCAACAGGATTATAAGCTATAGGTAGAGACTTCATTTGAAAGACAAAATCCAAATTTCCCAATCCCAGAAAATAATCTTCTTCCTCCTTTTTCTTAACTAATTAGCCACAAAGATTCTCAATCAATAATCTATTGAAAAACATGGTCATTGACCAACCCCACTCTCCTGCCCAGACCAGGAAGAAGGTATGGACGTCCATTGGTTTCTAAAATAAGTTTTTTGAGACATGGGTTTGAGTTTTGAAGTTCCAAAAGAAAACTTTCCCTTCTCCCTCCCTTTTCCCTCTGCAGAGGGTGGGAATGGCAGAGAATGAGAGAAAACATTTGACATTACTTAAATTGTTGACAGTACAATCTGGAGTCATTGGACCTCCTGAACAGCAATCAACACCATTAGGGAGAGTGAAATTTGTCGTTGGCATCAAGGTCCACATCAGAGACTGCATCAGGTTCTGTGTCAGCAAAGAAAGTTCTCTTCAGCTGGTCACAGGTCCAGGAGCCCAGGTCATGCCCAGAGTGCACAGGTCAGACAGGCTACCGAGGCCAAAAAGAACAGCAAGCAGGTCCTCCACATCCCTTTCATGGTGCTTGAGGAAGGAACTCTGTCTCTTGGGGCACTGCTTTGGAGACTCTACTTCCTGCTGACTCCTCAATTGAATATCATTTGTTTGTCTTTTCACTTTCACTTTACAACAGCTTGATTAAAATCAGCCCCCTAGTAACAAATCAACCTATTACTTTCTCCAGAGTCCTCTGCTCTGGGATGCTGCCTGGTTGTCTTGCTTGTATCTGCTGTGTCCTTATCCTGGACTTCACTCAGATAACTCTTCCTTCATGTCCCTTTATGGGTACCATATGTCGAGTCCTTGTTCAGACATCATATGTTGGGTTCCTTTCTGGACTTGTTCAATCTTCCCCAGGTGCGCATTGGAGGGGCAGGAGACAAGGAAGACAAGTTTCTCCCTATACACCAAGGTCTCCAAGGTCTCCATTTATTGAACCAAATACAAGTGCTTAAATATCCTTCCCAGGCCCTTAATCTACTCCCACTCCCATGGCACTTAGTAAGATAAGAGTCTGGTACTCAAGTACACCAGGTGATGATAGTTTACAGTGCTCCTATACACAACAGTCCCTAACAGAGGATATTATGAGAAACTATTTTGTGCAACTACATGTCAATGAAACTTTCAGCTATTTACTGATCATTTGCATTCGAATGTGATTCTTGATAGTATAAGATATTTTGTCTGGATTTTCAAATATTTCAAATGAAAAATTATGTTACACATTACTAAGAGTTATCCTACTGAGGATGAAACACACTTGAGTTGGTTTTTCAATTAAAATTGCCAATCTATTGCAGACTTTGGAGATTTGCACATTTTCATCAGTCTTTCCTATTATGAAGAGATTTCCCTTTTGAAATATTTCCAGATATTTAAAGAGTAACACCTGAGCACACTTTTTGAATACTAAATTTTATATGACTCTGATAACTGTTATAATACCACTTAGCCATTATGTTGTTATGTATTTATTTGGGAAAAATTAAAAGACTTAATTTGTCTTTTGACTTTTAAAGTTCAAAAATCACTGTCCTTTATCAACACAACATCAAGGAGGTGATGCCAAGATATGCACGTTAATTGGATTTGAGTGAGGGGTGATGTACCTTCACCAGGCTCACTTTCTCCTTCGGAGCCATCTGGGTCCAGTGGCCAGATATGAATCAGGATGAATGGAGATGGCCCTTGATGTGGGGCAATCTGGTTCATGTAACTTACCCAAGGTCACACAGCTAGAAAAGGGTCAGAGGTTGTATTTGAACTCCTGTCCTCCTGATTCAAAGGCCAGTGCTCTATCCACTGTGCCACCTAGGTGCCCAAACTCATGTATGACTTACAGCATATCATAGAAAGACATGAGTAAAACCAACATAGAATAAGCAAATTTGTGTATTTCTATCTGCCTCATTGGAAGGAATATTCAACACTAATCATTTCATTTGCCTGACTAGTATTTCCCACATTAATTGAAAGAAAACACAGACAGATTTTTATGCATCATCTAGCCTAAATATTTTGTATAAAGATGAAATCTGATTTTCAAGAAAGATCCTGTCAAGCATTCTATTAACATTATATATTAACTATGTGAAGTATTTGGCAAAAATACTAAAAATATCTTTTTAAAATAAATGCATCACTATATTTCCTTTCTTTTTCCTCTTTCTTTTCTACATTAAAACTATGTGTCTATGAAAAACATTATTGAACCAGGACAATGATGGGTTTTCTCCAATTTTGATGGCTGAGCCATTCTTTTGGACACAAAGTACTTCTTTGTTATGTGAAATGATTTGCACACACTTCAAATATTTGAAACAAAAATGTTGTTACATCAGTCGCTTGCACAATCTTCATCCTCAGTGAAATCAAATTTCTAGTACAGGATAGTAACCATCTAATACATATTTGTTGATTATTCCTAATAAAACTGTTTACTACTTGCTAGGTTAAAAAATCATAGTTTCAGAGATTAATTGTGAATGACCAGATTTGTGTGACATATATATGTTTAAATTTATGGTCACATATGTAATTAAAATCACACTTCTACATAAAGTATCACCTCTTTCTGTCCAATACCTCCTAAAGAATTATACAGAACTGTATTTGATCACAAAATCACTAGAGCTCCTAATAATTTGGCTTAGTTACACAAAAGATTTTTCTCATTATTATAACCTTGTGAATGAGCAATACATCTTTCATTGGTTCCATTTTATAGAGGAGACAATTGAATATTTAGGAAGATTAAATATCTACAATAGGGTCAATTGGTTAAGGAGTGGCAGGAATGAAATTGTCTCACTTACTCAAAGCTCGGCTCTCTTTATTTTATGACATACCTAATCATCAGTAAAGAAAACAGCTTCTTCAAAGATCCATGTAGGTCATTTATGAAGACATAATTGATCAAAAATATCTTTTATAAGATTACTATGATGTGTCAAAGAAAGACTCAACATTGAAATCCAACATTCCTTTGAGTTAAGGCATTATCAACAGGAGTATGTTCAGGTTATAGTTTAAATAGATAATATATATACTCATATTTCTACACATATATACATGTATGTTACCATCAATAAACAACTTAATAACTTGATGACATCCAGTAACTCAGAGGAAACAAAGAATAATTTATCATACTGATCAACAGAACACACATGTTGGGGAGAATGAGATAAAAGTGAAGGTATATTTATTTTGAAGGGGAAATTGGTCAGAAAAGGACTAGAACATGAGTTGTTCCTTGGTGATGAGACAAGCTGGTATCTTAGATATCTTAAGTATCTTAGTGGATGGTACTAAATTACTTGGTTATTTACATAAAGATAATAGATCACTGCAATCTAATTTTTATAACCACTATTCTACTAAAGCAATTTCCTCCAAGGTCTCTAATGATATCTTTATTACCAGAGTCAAGTTTCTTTTATCTGCACCCATTCCCTCTAATCTCTATGGATCCCAATAATATGAAATATTGAAATATTGGATCTTTTTTTAACCATATCTTTACTTTTGGGGCAGCTAGGTGGTGCCATGAATAGAGCACCTGCCCTGGAGTCAGAACAACCAGAGTTCAAATCCAGATTCAGACATTTAATAATTAACTAGCTGTGTGACCTTGGGCAAATCACTTAACCCCACTGCCTTACAAAAAATGAGAGAGAGAGAGAGAGAGAGAGAGAATATCTTTATTTTTGATGCCCTGTCTCTACTGTTTCAGGATTTTCATGCTACATTGTGGACAATTTCTTTATCTCTTAGGTTATTACTCATCCTTCTCCCACTCCCTTAATATATAACTTGACCAATAATTGAATCCAATACTCTTTTTTTACTCATCAATTTTTTTTATTATGCGAATTCAAATGACTTTATTTGTTTCCTCTATGCACAACACTTTAATCTACATTTTACCCCAACATTATTGCAGAGATTCAAGTCTTTTATTTCTAACCTCTACATTCATAGTATAAGTATAATTATCATGTCAAAAATTAGGAAGATTTGGTTTGAATCCTGTCTCTGAAATTTTCTTTCTCTATGACCACTGATCACTAATAATTCTTATACTATATTAAAAGTCTTCAACTTATCTTTCTGCATCTAATATATTTCCCCTTCCTCCACATCATTGACCAAAAAATGTTATTGTGATTTTATCACAACCACATTATCCATGTATTCCTAAACTTTTAGTAATGAGTAAAGTATAAACATCTTATTTTTAGAATATGAGGTGTTTTTTATATATGGTTCTAAAATTTCTAAAAATGCTGGGATGGCATTTTATTTCCTTTTGTTCATATTTAATTTAATATTCAAACCACATTCTATCTTCTCTTCTTATACTGCTCTCTATTATTCTCTGTTGTCCCTTAAGCCTTGAATGAACTCCTTTATGCATGTCTATTTGTTGAATTTCCTTCCTGTCTTCTAAACTTAACCCAGAGGAAACATTTTCCCTGGAGGCTATTTTTACCCCTATGGCCAGAATAGAATTTTCTGCTCATATACATGACAGAACTTTATCTGGATTTCTTTATTTTTTCACTTTTAGTTATCTCATATTTGTTTGCATATTAGCCAATCCCCTACAAAACTATAATTTTTTATGAGCAGCAATTCTGTTCTATTTTTTGCATAATGAGGACCCAGCATAGTGTCTTTCACACAGAAGACATAGATTAAATAAATAATTGTATAAGAGAAAATAAAATACATTATTTCTCAGACTTGACCATCAGCCAGTTGAACTAATTTTACAGAGATAATATCCATAAAATGAAAACTATTTGGCAATGAAGTCTGTTTTTATAAAGGATAATTAAAATGGGAATGAACTATTTCTTCTTTTATTTTTCATTTTCCAATTAAACAGCAGCATAATGTAGTAGGAAAGACTACATATTATGAAGTCACGAGACATTGAAGTTTGAAACCCTATTCCCTTAGGAAAGTTATTCCCTTCCAAGTGTTACTTTATTTATCTGTAAAGGAGTAACAGTATCCATATCTGTTACACCAAAGGGTTACTGTGAGAAGAATACTTAGGTAAGGGGGGCAGCTGGGTGATGCAGTGGATAGAGCACCTGTCTAGTCACTTAATACTCACCTAGCTGGTATGACCTTGGGCAAGTCACTTAACCCCATAACCTTGCCAAAGCAAACTGACAAAAAAGAATGCTTAGTAAAGGCATTGTAAAACTTAAAGGAAAATATAAATGTCAATTGATATTACTAATATCAATACCTATTTAGTGTTTCTCAAAGGCTTTGTCAGAAGAGTAAATCACCTCAGACATACCATTTTGTAAAGAAATTCATAAATTCAGTGTTGCCAAACTGCATATCTGTAGTCCAGGAGACAACCTAGGTGAACTGGAAGAGACCTTTAGTAAATGCATTTTTCAACTTCATTTGAACTCCCCACAGCTATCCAAGAAGATACAGAGGGGAACAGTTTGGTAGCCACAATGATAAAACCAAAGTTCCTTGAAATTTCTTTCCCATTCAAGTTGATCAAAAAGGTAGGATATGGGTTATAATCACTTAGTTTGGATTGACATTTAAGATGAAGGGAGGAAAAACCATCTGGAGGTCCTAAAAATGACTCGAGTCAGAATCCTCTATGGTAAAATATGAGAAAGATAGTTTGAAGAATATCTGCTATTTTGATGATGCTCCTTTTCTAGTAAGTTGGAAAATAACCAACAATCCTCAATTTTTAATTATTCTGTGATGTTTTTGGTTTAGAACTGATTTTTTAAATAGTAGTTGGAGAAGAATGTAACTTTTCTCATAGATCGATAAAGATATGCTTATATACATAAGCATACATGCAAGTCCACATATACAACATATGATAACATACCTATAAGCATATAGACATGCATTTACTTGTACTGGTAGATTGGCATAATGACCAATGCCTTAGAATTACGATTCAAGTCTTATCTTTTGCACATACTCTCTGGTTATGTTATCAAATCACTCAGTCTTTCAATGCTCTTAGCACTATAATATGCTGACCTGTATTGGTAAAAGTTGAGAGAGAAGGAAGCATTTATTTAGTGTCTATATTTCAGGTACTATACTAAATCTATAAGAATATTATCTGATATGATTCCCCACAACAATCCAGAGAGATAAAAGCTATTGCTATCTCCATTCTGTAGCTGAGAAAAATTGAGGTAGCCCTGGGTTAAGTGATTTGTCATTAATTACATAGCTAGTAAACTGTTGAGACTGGTTTTGAACTTAGTGTTTCCTGATTCCTGACTCAGTTGTCTAATATTTTGTGCTACCTGGCTACCTCATCTGTGAATTTTTTACATTAAATGAAATTATAAGGTCAGTCCTTAGCCCTCTACATATATGCAATACACATAAATGTAGTGTTTGCATGTGTATTGTGTATTATGAAGTTCTGACCCGACTGAACAGACAAATAATATCTCTCTGACCCTGGAGTCAGAATCCCTCAGTGCTTCAAGCAATTCTATTAGCAAATGCATACTGAGTACTTAATTTTGGATTATAAAACTAGAAGCCTTATGGATATAGCTGTACCCCTAGAGAAAATAACATTCTACCAATCAATGAGCCTTTATTAAACATATTTTTATGTACTAGGTCACAGTATACAAAGACAAAAGTAATAACATTTCTTGCCTTTAAGGAATGTACACATCAATAAATAATTGGGGAGAATACATAAAAAAATGAAACAGCAGTTTGTGAACAAAGGGAACTAATAGCTAAGTTTTCCAGTATGTCTTCATATTGAAGGTGGTATTTGGAAAGAGACTCTAACAGATGAGAGTGAGGAGAATATTTTAGGAATGAGAGACAGGAACAAAATGACAAGGATAAGAGAAAGAGTTTTGGTTGTGAAGAAATACCATGGGCACTGGTTTAGTTCAAATTTGTTGCTGTGTTTGTTGGTTGTCCATTGTTTTTGAAGAAATCCAATTATATCACAATGTATCATCACAGCTGTGTATGGACTGGATTTAAGTAAAGCAGACTTTCACAAGTACTCAGTCTCATTCTCCCTTCCAGAGGCATCAAAGTCTAATGCCAAGAGAAAAGTCAGCATGACTGGCTAAGACCTGGGATGCAATGGATGACCTTAGTATCTTTGATGACCAAGCAAACTCTAAAAACTCCATAGCACCTATTTCATCAACCTTCATTGCCACGAAAATAAATTATTCTTAACTATCCATTCAGTCCAGGAAGTCTTCACATGCTTGGGATAGATATTGTCCTAATTCAACAACAGGTTTGAAGGCAAACAGTTACCATCACTCAACTTGAATATAAAAATACATAAAAAAGTACATATAAAAACACTTTAAAGGTAGGGAGGGTTCTCACCATGAAAAGTTTAAAATGATAGAAAAGGAATTTATATTTGCCCCTAGATGTGAGAGATAGCAATTTGGAGGGGGGTAGAGGAGGTATGTTATATGACAGATCACTTTGACACTTATATGGATGAAAGATTGTGTAGTATGGGGAGGCATCAAACAATGAGAAAAAATCAGATGCTCTATCCAGGAAAGGTGATGAGGTCCCTAAACTAGGATATTAACAGTGTGATTGAAGAGACATAGACACATCTGAAAGATATGAAGCAAACAGAAAGATTTGAAAATGTGTGTTGTGAGATGGAGGAAAAAAATTAAGCATGACACTAAGATTATGAATCTGGGAAATGATGGTGCCTTTAACAGAAAAAAAAAAGAGTAATTTGGTAGGGTGTGAGTTTTGGAATAATGTTTTGTTTTGGAAATGCCACTTTTGAGATTATGATATATATATAAGTTGTTTGAAATATTCAATAAGGAGTTTTTGTTGTGGGATTAACTCTCAGAAGAAAAAATAGGGCTTGGATAAAGATCTGGAAATAAAACATATAGAAGCGAAAAGTGAACCACTGAGAATACTGAGAGGGTGTGTACAAAGAGAAAGGTCAGAGACTCAAAATACTCATAATGAATGACTATTGTAGCATTATGTATGGAACAATTAGCAAGCAAAACAACCTACATTAATATGGATATATATAAATATACACATACATACATACACAAATATATCCAAATATGCATATACGTATTTTTAAGGGAACAGTTGGATGTGAAGAACTCATTTGATTTAATTCTAAAAAAATTCAATCACACTATCTGATAAATATTATATAAGCATGACCTACAAATTAAATAAAAATAAAATTTAGCAATAATATATTAACATATAATATTAACTTCAAAATGAATGAGGCAATAGGCTGAAATTGTCACAAAATGTTTCTTGAAATAGAAGAAAATTGGACTTGAACTAACAGAATAGGTATATAAATATCTTATCTATAGAGTAGGTTATAAAAGGTATTGTGGTCTGATAAAATAACATAAGAACCAGCTTAGAACTGGAAGAGGATTTGGTATGTGAAAGTTGGAGGATACTGACTATCTTAATGATGGATATTTATTATTTTAGTATTTCTTAAATTCAAAAAGCCAAAGGGCTTAAAGATATAGCATCTTATATATACACACGTATATTTCATCTAAAAAATAAAGTTAAACCAGTTAGAAATATTTTCTGCAAGGTTTTTTTTTTAACTAAATATTAGAGTCAGCTCTAAGACCTTAGGAAAAATTAAAATATGTTTTCAGACAATCCACTATTAACTTGGACAGTTAAAAAAAACTACAGTCTTTATAGTAAGAGTTCTTTCTTCTAAGTCAGTGGTAGTATTGATTCAAGTACCTTACACAAAATTTCAACAAAATAGTTGAAGGTTTTGCCTTTTTATAGGATTCCTTTGACTTTTGCAAAATGTTCCTGTTTTCTTGTTTGAGCTGAAAATAATACCAAATAAATTGATGTTCTCAAGGCATTCATGAGAAGTATAACTAAAAGCTTTAGTTTCATTTTTTTTTACCTACCTTGTCAAACTGAACGTGATCAGGGCCTCAACAATACTGTAAGCAGAGTATCCCAAGGGTTCTAGAACTAATATATCAGTATGACATCTGAAGAAAGGTTATTTAGTTTCATCCTATTCTGTGGAGACAAAGAAACAGGAAGAAAAAAATGTATAGGATTACAAATAAGAACCCTAGAGGATGAAAACAGAATAAAGGAAGGAATGATGAGATATAGATTGATTGGTATCAGGGAAATCTTAGCCCAGGGCCATGAAGATTAAGAGGAAAAGTGTTCAGTTTAAGTAATTTGTGCTTGCTCTACTCTCTACCTTAAACATTTATGTTGTTTTTCACCTCTAATAGAGGAAGAAGAGCATTCAATTGAGCATAAGGATCTAATAATAGTGATAATAAACACTCATTTCTAGAGGATTCCTTGAGTTCTTTTATCTTAGCAACTCAGTAATATAAAGTATATAAATATAAAATACTGTATTATTATAAGAGAGGTTTATATTTGTTACTTATATTTATATCATGAATATATATATATATATATATATGTGTGTGTGTGTGTGTGTGTATGTTAAAACCCATTTGAAATGTAAATTTTAATTTCTATCCTTCCAAATAAAGAAACTATACCATATTAGTTATCTATCTCCTTGACTCTAGTCTCTTTCTTCTCCCTTCTATACTATATGCAGTTATGGAATTGACATTAATAAAGTCTAAAATCTTCAACTTTTATTTATTATCTCTGATGAATAATTAATAAAATCCATCAAGTGTGTGCCCCAAACAGCAATATTTGCAATATAATTACAAAAGCAAAGACTTGAAAGTGTTTAAATTTCAAATTGGAGATAGCACAAATAAGATAGTAATGATCAGACTGGAAAGATACAGAGATGGTGAATGAAGCAGAAGAGCTACCTGTTTAAGGGCAGTCATTGTATTGATTTGATTATGGTTCTAGAACTGGAAGACTGAGGGAGGAGAGAGTAAAGATACAAGGCAAATAGGTAAATTAAAATTTGCACTGGTACCGACATAATCTTAAAATATCTAGAGAAAGGCCCTCTACCTATTGAATAAAAGTTCTATAACTTTCAAATGGAAGAAAGGGTCACAAAAATTTTGCTGGATGAGAAGGTATGGGTGACCTATAATTTAGACTGCTGTGATCACAGATGCATATTGGAGTTCATACCAATATAATGCTTTATAATATAAAGATCACTTGTCTTACATTCTAGTGAGATAAGTACAAATGCTATTATTCTCATTTTAATCAGAAAACTGAGGCTCAGAAAGATTTCAACTTGGGGAAAATTCCAATGTTTATTAATATACTGGAACTGAATTCTTCTTTCTCTACTACTTTTCTGCTTACTATTTGAGAAATTAAAAAAATGAAAGTAAAAATCAGGTGATCCTTTCAGAATATAACTTACTTGATTAATTTTGTATTGTTAAACTAAAAATTTCATTTCCATATGTTAATAATTCCCCCATATTTTCAGTTTAAGTACTCATTCATAATGATGTCAACTTTATTTTGAATCATTAATTGAAATTTTGAAGATCAAAGATAAGCATCTCTCTTGAGAAGTTAAATATTCACAAAATTATAAGTTTTAATCAAATGTGAGATGATATTGTAATGATTTTATATTAACTTATTTTATCTGAAAAAATATAGAAAAGGAAATAAAAATGAGGGGATGTAATATGCATGTGGAATGACTCAGTCTCACTCAGAACAGCCCAAGATTTATGGAACTTGTGGTAGCATTTTCTGGGATGATTACTGGCTAAGGTATGTCTTTGTGTCTTCAGTATCAAGAAATAAAATTCTTGTGGTCAGGAATTAACCATTATTTTTAGTATGTTAATTTATTTTTCAGGTTCCCCCTCCTCATTTTGTGACTGTCTTGTAAGAGTTTGTACAAAATAAATTAAACCCCTTCAGCTTGAGGCCATTAAAACATTTCCATGCAGGAGGAAGCCTAATGGGCCTTCCTGAATTCACCTCAGCAATATCTGCTGGAGCAATTTTCAAGTACTGGCTAAAGTGCATTCCTGTGTATTTCCACTTAAGCCATCTGCCAATCTTAATACTTATTCCTGAGGGAAGAAAACTTCCAGAGCTGTTTTTCATTTAATTTGCAAGGACATCCTGTTTAGGTACTTATCAAAAGAACAGAAGAATCAATGCCAAATACCACAAACCCTAGTTTAGAAAACTTAATGGGTCAGACTGAAGTAATAACCTACATTTAAAAGAAGCTGCAGCTTTCTTCCTTTCTATTTAGTAAATATTCTGCCTGTTGGACTGCTTGGTCTAAATACTTTTCTTTCTGTTTCTAGAATAGCAGTTGTAAAGGATTTCTGGGGAGGGACAAATATCCTCTCTTTGCCAGAACGGGAGCATTTACTTTGAGGATTCAGTAACCCTATCTACACATATCCAAGTCTCATGCTAAGATCCTGATGATGATGATGTTTTGTCCTTCATTCTTGAAGAAGATCATGATTTCAGGAAGGTGATACTATGATAAGAACGTGACTTGTATTTGACTGAAAGGATTCTGAGATAAGTCACCAGCCTCACTTTCTCCTCCGGAACCATTTGGGTCCAGTGGCTAGAAATGAATCAGGACAAGTGGAGGTGGCCCTACATTCAAGGCAATAAAGGTTAAGTGACTTGTTCAAGGTCACACAGCTAGTAAGTGTCAAGTATCTGAGGCTGGATTTGAACTCCAGTCATCCTGATTCTAGGGACAGTATTCTATCCACTTTACCACTTAGCTGCCCTAACTGATCCTAATTATTCTTAGGTGTGAAAGCAAATTCTCTAATCAACAATACTTAAGATTTCTAAGCCTTAGTAAAATGTTAGTCATAAACTCTCAATTTCACATGGTGAAATGGAAAGATTACTGGATCAGGAATCAGAAAATGTGTGTTGTGGCCCTGATTCTGCTTCTAACTAGTTATCTGACTTTAGGTAAGTTATTTAATCTCTGTGAGTCTTGATTTTCTTACTTGTAAAAAAGAAATAATAATCCTGGTTTTTGCTCATTTGCAATATTGTTATGCGTCTCAAATATAATACTCTGAGTATAGGGGTTTCACAACCAGGAAGTGTTATTCAGGAATACCTCACATTTGTCATAGAAACTTTCAACTCAAAAGGTACAATAATTTATTATGTATAAGGTCCTGGGTACAGGACCTTATACAGAATAGAAAGTGTTGAACTAATTATACATTCATTTTGTTGGATAAACTACATGAAAGCAATGAGAGAGGCAGCATAACAGTGTAGAGTATCTACTTCTGAATCAGAATAATCTGAGCTCAAGTACCAATTTAAAAAAAAAAGTAAAAAGTCTGCTATGTGATGGAAAAATTTCCATTTATGATTTTGTTATGTCACAAAGTACTTTATGACTACAATTAGTGGAACAGATGCATCTCCGAATAAATCACAGAACTTAAATAGAAAGACAATATAATAGCATCATCAATCCTTCCCTTTAGGCATTTACTATGAGACCTTGAACAAATCAGTTAACTTTCTTGGCTGCAGTTTTCATTACCCTTATAATGATAATACCATCTCCTCCAAAGAATTATTTTCAGCTTAAAAATAAGATAACATCTATTAAGTATTTTGCAAACCTTAGAATGTTATATAATTACAAGCTAATATTTTCTTAATATCTTGGTCTTAACAATAAAACCTAATTAAATTGTCTTTAAATATATGTAAGATAGTTCACTTGAATAAAAATTGATATCTATTCAAAAATCAATTGTGTTCAGGTAATAATTGTCCTGATTTATTGTAACAATAAAGGAAACTATTAAATTACAAATTAATTTCTTGAGGAATACTCAGTTTCAATATAACACTATCCTTTTTAAAGAAAAAATGAAGAGTTATAGGATGGATCTTGTTTCTGGAAAGTAGAGTTAATTTAAATCTGCACAATACTAAAGCACCTATTTAATTTACTCACATCAGCAAAAAATAAAATCACTGGTTGGTAAGCACCATTCATGTGAGTCACTTAATCTCTCTTAAATTTAGTTACCTCATGTGGAAAAGGAAAGAAATAATTCCTTCCATGCTTAATGGCCTCTTGCCCAGAATGTTGTGAGAACCTAATGTACATTTGTACATTTTTTGCAGGGAAAGAGGTATAAGAGGATTCTGTATCTCACATTCCATCTATATAAGGAGCTCCAGTTCAGGAAATCTTTTTATGATTATTACTTTACAATTTAAGACTATTCAGAGAATTAGACTCAGATAGTCAAGGTCATCCAACCAATATCTATTAGAAGTCAGACCTGAATATAGGATTTTCTGACTCAAGCTAGCTCTCTATATACTATCTTCAAGCTAATTTAAATAGGTCTATGGGTGTCCCTGCTTTACTCACTTGACTTTTACATGGCTATTGTAACAAGAACAATCATTAATTTTGTCATTGGTATCACCATTAACAATAACAATAAGTAGCATTTATTTATTGTTCTAAGACAAAGTATTTTAGAAATATCTCACTGTGAAAATCAAATGACTACAAATGTATCTACATGTATATGGTGTCATAAATATATATATGCATATTTTTATTTGATTCTCAAAACAGTTATGCAAAATAGACAGAAAGGGAAAGTCTTATTTCTCCCCTCTTCAGAAAAAGAAACTGATTTTAGAGAGCTTAAATAATTTGCATGTATATGTGTTTACTAAGATGTATGATTTTTTCAATATAGACTTAGACTCTCAACTTGTCTTCAGTATACCCAACCAATATCTTTTCAACTTTGTCTGAAGAAAAAGGATATTGTAACATATCATAAGCGAATATAGGGTATAAGTAATTGTTTAATTCATATTTTATTCATTAATTTTTAATTTGTTAATTCATACATTGATAGTCATGAAGTATATATGTCTATTCTCATTTGAATCTCACAAAAGCCCTGAGAAATGAAACTTCCTCACCAACTACCTACTATTTTTCTAGAAGAGGGCCTTCTTTAGACCAAATGATGACTTTGGATAGCTATGAAAAAAGTTAAACTTACAACTGTGGATAGAAGAGAGGGAAGTTCTACAGACAAAAAAGAAAGAAAAATATATAAAACAACTGTTAGATTTTGCTAATTTGACTAATGTGGAGAAGAACTTAAAGAATAAGCATGAATTGTAGTTGATCATGGACACTCGGAATAAGAACCCTTTTTTAATTCTTTGTGTAACTATTCCTAGTTGACTACCTATTTGACAGTCAATTGCATCCCATTCATTTCTGAATGAATTTATTTGCAGGGCAAATTCTCCTTCTTTCTAGTTCTATACCTTTTCCTACTTTACATATTTGAGCTTCCTCAAGAAGATACCTTATTTCTGTTCACCTTCTTTGGAGCTTTTTCTTTCTAATATGACTTCTGAGACAATGTATGTCACAGAACATCCTTCCTTTTTCAATATCATTTCCAGACTCTCCCACTGATACTTCAGTTTTCTCTTCTCTCAAGTTCTTTTACCTTCATACATTCTACAGAGTATTTTTCCTAATGTGAAGATTTAACTATGTCTCTACTTTGCTCAATAGACTTCAATGGTTCTATCATCTTTGAATTGAAATGCAAAATATTAAGTTTAACATTGAAAGCCTTTCTAGATTTATTATCCATTTTTCTTATTCAGGAACTTTTTGGAGCAATCACACTGAATTTCTTGTTGATCATAACACTTTGAGTATGCTTTTTCTCCCTGCTTTTTCAAAAGCTATTCATCTGGTTTTTTAAAGAACTCTCTTTTCTGTTCCATCTCTTTAACAATATGTAATTTTCTTCAAAATTCATTTCTATGCTATGAATCAATTCCTGATATTCTCCCAGCTTTTATTTCCCCTTCTATCAAAAATTACCTTATATAAATTTTGAATATTTTATGTATTCTTATTTTGTGTATTTGTTATCTCTTGCAAGAGAATTAAACACCTTATAAAAGAAAATGATTTAGGTTTTTGTTTTTTTTTTGTTTTTGTTTTGTATCTCCACTGCCAACTCCAGTGTTTGTCACTTGATAATGTTTAATTGATTTTTCTACATCACCCCATCCTAGTCATTGTGGCTGTTATTTTTCACCTTAATAAGGAATTTAGAACTTCATTCATATTCTTCTTTTACTTCAGCTTTACCTTCACTATAGTGACTTCATTATTCATAATGATGATACATCTTAAAACTCATCATTTTCAAGGATCTATGGGGTCCCCCTACCTCAGTTACAAGCATGACCTATTGCACCTTTAGCATCATGATTCTCCACAAATTGTGCCTTATTCATTATATTTAATTTATAATGTTCCATCATAGTTTGCTATCTCATTTATCCATGTCTTGCTCTTAAGGCATGAATCTTGCCCATAACCCACCATTTATTGCTGCTACTTTGAAATTATTGGATTTTTTTAAAGAAAGATGCACAATTAAACTACCATGTGCAATACAAATTCATTATCTGAGTTTGACCTATTCCTCCCTTCTGCAGATTAATATGCATATCCTTCCATAATTCAATATTTATTTTGGTACACCAATAAGCTATTCTAACCTTTTCTCTTTCTGTATTGCAACTCCACTTCTAAATTTCAGTGATGAATTTGACTACCATTTCTCAGAGACAACAAAATTCATCAATGTGTTGGTTTGATTTGACTAAATTCATTTTTTATATGAGAGGTTCTTTGGGAGATGAGAATAACACAGTTGTCATTGAAGAACAAAAGTGATAGAAATAAAAGTCATGTATGGAGAGTATATATGTATACATTGCTAGTACAGTTGCAAATTGTTACAATTGAGGAAAGTAATTTAGAATTTAAAAAAAAAACTGAATTAAAAATCTCCATTCTTGGGGGTGGCTAGGTGGCACAGTGACTAGAGCACCAGCCCTGGAGTCAGGAGTACCTGAGTTCAAATCCAGCCTCAGACACTTAATAATTACCTAGTTGTGTGGCTTTGGGAAAGTCACTTAACCCCATTTGCCTTGCAGTAAACCTAAAAAAAAATCTTCATCCTTGGACCTAGATATTCTATTGTTAGTCATATTAATCAAGAGATAATGGTACAAATGAGTAATCTATACTCAAAATATTTATAGCAACTCTTTTGTGGTAGTAAACAAAAAAATCATGGAAATAAAATAAGTATCCACTAATTAGAAAATGACAAGATAAAATTTACATAAATGTAATGTCACTGTGCTATAAGAAGTGATATGCATGATAGGTACAGAGAAACATGTATAGAATTATAGAAACTGATGAACTATGAAGTGAGCAGAACCAGAAAAACAATATAAATAATGACAAAATGGAAAAGTAAAATAACAAGATCAATCAAAATTGAATCTTGAAAATTACAATGACCAAGTTTGGTTCCAATAAAAGAGATATGAAATGACATCTTTTTTTCCCCTTTACAGACAGGAAGCCTATGGGCATGAGATATTTTATGTAAGATCAGATATTTTTGAATTATGCACTATTGTGGAACTTTTTTTTAACTTTCTTACTTCCCTTTTTATTCTTAAAAATGGTTTTCAGGGAGAGGGTTTGGGATAAGGAGTAGAGCGTAAGAAATGATCTAAATACAAAATATTTCAAGATGTGTATTTTTAAAACATAAGATGTGACATGTAGTATTTGATTATATTACAAAAATGATTTCAGTCTTACTGGCAGAAATCTATTGGTTATCAACATGGAATCAACAACAGACTTTGTGGTCATGGCACCTTACTAAGTGCTGAAGATACAAATAAGACAAAGAAAGATAGTCCCTGTTCACAAAGAGTTACAGTATAATGGGGGAATACAATACACAATATGAAACTAGAAGTGGTCTTAGAATCCTAGACAATTCTTCATAGGTTCACATTCTATTGCATAAACCTATATTAATATCAAGAGGACTATCTATGCATGTTGCTAAATTGCAACAGGAATTTTTTTAATATTAATTCTTGTTGATATAATAATGTCTGCTCCAAACTTTGCCTCTTTCCTCAAACTAACTACACTATCCTCATCCCCCTTAGTAATTAACTTGATCTTATAGTTTATTGAGAAAAAAATGGGGGTTCATAGTTGATAAGGTTTACTTCTCCTTAATTCCACTAAAATACCTTTAACTTCATTCTTCAGTGTCTCTTCCTATATTCCAGTCTCTAAAGAATAAGTTACTCATTTCTTTGCTAAGAGAAGCTCTTTTTTTGTGTTTGCTTGATTTCATCCGTCCAGACCTCTATTTGGAATTTACCCCATAACTGATCCTTTATATTTAGAATCTTCAATTTCTCTTAATTAAATAACTTCTTCCCTTTCCCTGTCATCATCTTGGTTTGAGCCCTTAGTCTCTTTTATTTTTTCCCCTTTCTTTAATCTACAAAGATATTAAGAGGATAATACTGAAACATGTCCCAAAAAATGCTTTCATGCTTAAAAAATAATGATTCCCTCTTACCTTTAGGATCATATAATCAGATGAACTTTTCTCTGTGGCATTGAAAGTTCTTCATAATATAACATACTTATCTTTCCAGACTTATTTTGCATTGCAACTTCCTCAAACAATTATAATTCAAGTCAGTTTATCTAATTGTTGTTGGCTACATGTTGACAGTCCATATGGTATGTCCGTACATCCATATATCGGTGCCTTAGAACAAGATGGCTACATGCTCCATCTTAATCTCTATTCCACATGGCTCCTCTTAAAATTCAACTCTAAAGTTCTTTACTTATCCCCCAATTGTTAATGCTCTCCTCTCCAAAATGACTTTTCATTTATTTTGTGCAAATATTTCTCTTTAAATAACTATGAACATTCTTATTGTTAGAGCTCTCCTCTCCAAAATGAGTTTTCATTAATTTTGTGCAGATATTTCTCTTTAAATAACTGTGAACATTCTATTTCTTTCCTACCATCAAAACCCCAATTGGGATGAAAGTTTACTCATTAAAGGATGGGATTCTTTTGTTTTTGTCATTTTATCCTCAGAGTACACCAAAATGTGAATGCTAAATAAGTGCTTGTGAAATTAATCTGACTTCACCTTCTTTCTTCCCAACCTATACTCAATTTATTGAAAGAGTGAATATGAAATTCCATTCTATAATTATTATTGATTATGAAAAATCATTTGATTTAGCAAAATAAAACTTATCTTCACAAGATTTTTAATAAAATATTTTCCACTTATACAACAAAATAATGCAAGATTCTTTGAAATATATGCCAATAGTAATATTACTATTAATTTCCTGTTTGAATGTAAATATTAGATGAAGGAAAAACACAAGATAATGCATGCTTTCTAGAAAATTTATCATAGGGGCAGCTAGGTGGCACAGTGGATAGAGAACGTGCCATTGAGTCAGGAGTACCTGAGTTCAAATTTGGCCTCAGACACTTAATAATTACCTAGCTGTGTGACCTTGGGCAAGCCACTTAACCCCATTTGCCTTGCAAAATCCTAAAAAAAATATTACGGTGATAGAAGGAAATTAGATAAAATTCCAATTTGAAGAAGGATTCTTTGTTAATTTTAAGATCCTACTTGCAGATGATATTGTATTATGCTTCATCTAATTCTGGGACATTGTAGTCTGTCAAAAAAGATATATAGTCACTGAACAATTCATCAGACTGATCATCCAAATAGGAAAGAATAAATATATTTAAAAATAACAATTTATATTTAATTAGATGGATAATTTATAGATGAGAGATCCTTAATTGGGTCTAGGAACTTGTATGTATGTATGTATGTATGTATGTATGTATGTATATTTATGTATGAATGCCTATATGTATACACATATACAACTGAATATACATAGACATTTGTATATAATGCATGTTTTATCTATCAGATGATATATATATATATAATTATATATGTATGTCATAAGGTTGAAATATCTTAATATGTGTGCATATGAATATATGACTTGCATTCTAATTGGTTTCCTTTGTGATATTGTATATTTTAATCTATACATTTAAAGAAAATATTGTGAGAAGGAGCGATTGACTTCACCAGATTGTAGCCACCTCAGTCTTTGAGAATTAGCTCATAAGTAAACTTAGTACATGTAGAGCACAGTTCTTATTCTCAGTATAAAAAGTCTCCCTAGGGTTCTCAAGTCTCAGGTACCTTGGCTTTTCAGGGCTTTCATAACTGAAATTTCCAGTCCATATGAATCATGTAAAACACCTGAAACTAAGAAGTAATGTGGGCATAGAAGATAAACACCCCACTTCTCCATACACACACACACACACACACACACACACACACACACATATACACACAAACACACCAAACACATACACATACAGACACACACACACCACACATATACACATACACATGAACATGTCAGACACATTTCTTGGAGTTATGATGAATGAGGGAGAGTTTCACAATTCATGGCATCCTTACTATGCATCAGGAAGAAACATACAGGAATATGATTTAAAAAGAATCAGGAAAGAAAAATGACTGACTTGTATTTTTTCCAATTTTAAAAACTCAGTCAGGCAATTAAAGAGTCTACCCCTCAACTGCTCAGTAGGAAAATTAGAGATCTCCATGTTAGTTCATTTGAATGTGCTTGAAAGTCCCTTCAAAGGTGCCTCCATTTTAAATATACTGGGTATGCCCCAACAAGCCCAGGTTACTCATAAATCTAGTGTCTAACTATATCCACGAGGATAAAATGAAGATTGATAGACTAGATACATGGGTTTAAGTAAATTGAAAAAATAGCAAAGAATAAGACAAAAATATAACAATTATGGATTGATGTCCACCTGGAAGGAGATTTTTATGTAACAATACCCTATGATATTCAAGTTTTGTTCCAACATTTTTATCCAAGACTTGGATTATAGATACGAGGTTGATCACATTTTCATAAATAAAACAACATGTTTAACAAAATTAGAATCCAAAAAGAACTTGACAGACTAAAATGTTGAACCTCTCTAAATGCTTTGCATTTTGTAAAAAAAAATCCTATATTTGGATAAAACTTAAAATAAAAAAGCACAAGTATAAGCTGGTGTTTGGGTGGTTAGATAATAGTATATGTTTAAACTATCTGGATAATTAAGTAAATTGTCAGGTCAATAGAAATCATCAGTGTGGCATGTAAAGCCCTTGAAAATTCAAAGAAATCTTGGTCTTTGACAACTGAGTCATTGTTTTAAAGATCAGTGAGGTGACTGCCCTACTGTGCCCTGCCCTAAGCAGACCTTATTTCAAATACCATCTTCACTTCTTTTTGAGAACAACTAACCAGAAGAGCAGAAGCAAATCAAGATGAAGAAGAGAAAACTTTCAGATCACTTGAAAGAAATAGGGATATCTAGATAAAAAGTTAAAAGAAATATGATCACTACCTTTTACCATTTTAGAGCCCTAATGTTATCCCCATCCAGAGGATGGAAAACACAACACTACAAAACAAAAAAACCTTCTGAATCTGATGAATACTTTATAAAAAATATTTCTTATGTATTTCTTTCCCTTAATCCTAATTCCTCATATTGAAAATGACCAATCTGTAAATATGTTTATCAAAAATATGTATGTACAATGCTAACCTGACCACTGAGGGGAGTGGGGTGTAAAGGGAGGGTAGAAGTAAATATTGTAATAAAATTATAAATATGCATATGGATGAAAAATAAATAAATAAATAAAAGCACATAGAAGTAGGTAGGTTAGGTAGGTTGATCAGTTTTTCTTTACAGAGTGTTACAGGGGGTAAAGTTTGGAAGTTGAAGATCTGAGTTAGAGTACGAACTCAGAAACTTACTAGTTGTATGACCCTGGGCAAGTCACTTCACCTCTGTCAATCCTGATTTCCTCATATAGGATAGGGGTAATAATAGTACTTCATTCACAGGGTACTTGAGAGTAACAAATTTAATAGCACATGTAATATACTTTACAAATATCAAAGCACCATATAAATCTTTTTTCTTGGATGTAATGGGATTAAGTGAGTTGCCTAGGACCATACAAGTAGTAAGTGTCTGAGTTGGATTTGAACTCAGATCCTCCTGTTCCATCTGGCTACCCTATAATTTTACATAAGAATGTTACTATTAATTATAAAATAAAATTGATATATATTTTTAAAAAAATATTTTAGAGCCTTCATGTGAAAGAGAAGTTTAGAAGTATATTTGGTGTGTATGTATGTGTGTGTGTGTGATTGTGTGCATGCATGTGCACATGTACACACATATCTAGAATTCAGAATTGGAGGGAATGTGTGGAATTTGCAGTTTAGTACAAAGAAAATATTTCCAATAATTAAAATTTTCTAATATTTTAATAGGATGCTTTGTAATACAGTTCACTATTAG
This sequence comes from Macrotis lagotis, assembly GCF_037893015.1. Taxonomy (NCBI): domain Eukaryota; kingdom Metazoa; phylum Chordata; class Mammalia; order Peramelemorphia; family Peramelidae; genus Macrotis; species Macrotis lagotis. The sequence continues at coordinate 135,338,587 of NC_133663.1, read as the reverse complement.
TAGCAATCCACCATTATAGTTTGAATAACGTTTCTATGAGGATATTTTAAGTGTTTAGCTATCTGAATACAAATAAAATTGGATAGCCCTTTCAACTTTTATAGATTTGTATTGAAAAAGTGAAAGATTGAAAAGTTTTTTTTGTATTTGAAGGAATAAAGTATAATAAGATATTTAAACTAAACCTTTGAAAGGAAAGTATTCATAGGCAAAGTTCTAAGGTGTTTTTAAGATATTTAAAATATTTAATAAATAAACATTTATTTAGCACTTACTATATGTCAGGTTGCATGCTAGCCTGAAGTATACCAAAAATAAAAAAAAAATGAAACAAGCCCTATCCTCAAGAAGCTTACATTTTATCAGGGGGAAAACATATACATAAAAGTATTTATGTATTTATGTGTTGAGGACAGTATGTGAGAGGACAATAGCATCCAGAAAAGGAGGGACAAGCTTCATGTTAGAGGTAGTATTTCAGTTGAATTCTGGAGGAAACTAGAAATGCAAATGGAAGTTTCTTCTGAGAACCATAGGAAGTCTGTGAAAAGGTATAGAGACAGGAGAACATAAGTATTTGGGAGGAATTGCAAAAGTTTCAGTTTTACTTGATCATAGATTATATGAGGAGTTATGTATACTTAGTATGGAAAAGTAAAGTAGAGCCAGGGTGTAAAAAATATTAAATACCAAATAGATGAATCTACATTTGATATTCAAAGTACCCAGAAGACTGACTAAATTTTATTGAATAGAAAGCTTAAAATTTGTGTTTTAACATTTTTTGCAGCTTTATTGGAGACTGAATTGGAGAGGAGACAGACCTAAGGAAGAGCAAATAATTAGAATACTACTATGTAGTTCAGGCAAGAGGTGATGAAGGCAATTGAAAACAAGGAATGATACATAAGAACCATCCTGAACTGAGGCAAAGATATGCAAAATTCTGAGCACCTATTTTTGATAAAGGTGAAAATTAGACTTTGTTTATAGTTTGGAATTGAAGTAAAGGAGAAATGAATAATCAGTCTGGTAAAAGTGTAATTACCTTGTAGAAATTTTGTATACCAAGCTATCAAGGTGAAATTTTGTTTTATAGAGAGTGGGGAATCATGGCATAATTTTATTTTATTATGTTTACCTTGATATTAATTAATTTAATGCTCAAATATATTAAATGGATAAAAAAATAGTATTGAGTTCAAAATTTTCCCTCACTTCCCCCACCCTAAGAAAGCCAGTAATATAGGTTATATAAATTATATATGGCCAGTCATGTTAAACATATTTCCATATTAGTCATGTTGTGAAAGATGAATCAGAACAAAGGGGGAAAAAACTTTGAGAAAGCAAAAAAAATATTTAAAAAGTGAATATAGCATGCATTGATCAGTAGTTAGACTCTATAATTCTTTCTTTGGATGTGGATGGTGTTTTCCATCACAAGTGCTTTGGAATTGACCTTGTTCATCATAATGCTGAGAAGAGCTAAGAGAAATAGTTTATCATCATTTCTAATATGTTTAGTGTTTTCATAGTTCTGCTTACTTCACTCAGCATTAGTTCATTTTAGTCTTTACAAGTTTTTTTTCTGAAATCTGTCTGCTCATGATTTCTTACAAAACAATAGTATTCCATATACCAGAACTTGTTCAGTCAATTCCCTAAATAATGGGCATCCTCTCCAATTCCAATTTTTTGCCAAAAAAAGAGCTGTTATAAATATTTTGTACATGTGGGTCTTTCCTCCCTTTTTTTATTTTTTCATGTTTTATTTTGTTTTTACCACGCAGTGGGGTTAAGTGACTTACCCAAGGTCACACAGCTAGGTAATTATTGTGTGAGACAGGATTTGAACTCAGGTCCTTCTGTCTCCAGGCCAGTATTCTATCCTTTGCACCACCTAGCTACACCATTTTTATTCCTTTTTTATAATCATTTTGGGATGCAGACATAATAGGGATATTTCTAGATGAAAGATTATGCACAGTTTTATAACACTTTGGGCATAGTTCCATATTGCTCTCCTTAATGACTGGATCAATTCACAACTTCACCAACAATGCATTATTGATAGAACAATTTTAAATGGAGCAACAACATAATTTTTTTTAAAAAAAACTTTGTTGTAGGCCTATTAATTGTATCATAACACATTAAAAATGGTTTTGAATTATGAAAGATTAAATCAAAAGTAATAATTAGATTGAAAATGGTATTTTATGACCCCCCCAACCTTTACAAATTTCTGTAAAAAGAAGGTTGTGTCCACATCCCTAATATTCAAATACTGTTATCTTATCATGTAAGAATATGTTTCCAAAATACATATTGTAATTCATCTAGGCCTGCCCATCCTGTGCAATTATTGTCTATATTTTTCCATTAAAATGTCACAGGAGCCCCACCCAAAATGCTGGGAATTTTCCATGATTTTCTTGAAGGTACAAAGGATAATATGAAGGCATCCATATACTTCATAATTTTATCACGTCTCAACAAACATATCTTTACTGTCTTATTAAAAATGCTCGATTTTTGTTCTTTCAGAGCAATGGTTTTCCAAGTTTTACACCATGTAAGAAGATGAGAGGGAGAGAAGGAGGGTTTAATGTATTTGTTGAGAAGATAAGACATTTTTTGGGGGAAATTTTGAGGTCATTAATTTTTTTCTTATTTCAAGGATAACTTAGCTCATCCTTCTCTTCTTTTTTAACTTATTTTCAGTATCTATCCATTGCATATTGTCCTTCCAATATATAATGATATGAATGACAAATGCACTCCATTAGTGGCTACTGAACAATACCTTATAATACAGACAGTAGAAAATTTTGATCCATTTAGATTTTTCCTTTATGAGTCATGAGATCAAAATTTTTCAAAAGATAACAATTTATATTTAGAAAATATTCTAGTGTCCTTCAATCTGAATAATATAATGTGCAAAAATGAACACCTGATGATATATATATATGTGTGTGTGTGTGACACACACACACACACACACACACATTTTTTATAGCGCAACTTGATTCAAAAGCACTAAGTATCTGTTTCAAGAAAAATCCTTAAAACACATAGAAGCACTAGAACCCTATTCAACACAAATGGTCTGTTTGATATTCCGTTGGACCTCCTTAAATGACTCTCAGTTTCTACACACCATACAAAGTTCCAATTCATTTAGCAGGGAAGACTTCAGGAGCTTTAACAATGGCATATGTATTTCTTTTTTTCTGATTTTCACATAACTTCTTTGAGGATCTTTCATTTAAATTTTTAATTTTGCAATAAATTCAAATTTTGTTAGATCCTGAAGAAGCAAAAAAAGATCTTTCTGCTGAGTTCCGTTGTTTTGAAAATAAAGACAATGGAGTCTGTGAAGTTTATCACAATATATAAAACTACTTAGTGATGTAACATAAATTTGAACACGTGACTTATCTCCAGGATAATAAAATTTCATCTATATTGAATTGTTTTAATAAGTATTTTACTTATATCACATATCCAATTTTTAGGTGCTTGTGATGAATGATTATTTCCAATTTCATACAGCTAAGTTAATTTCCTTCTTTTATAAATATAAAGGCCTAAATATCTAACTGCCTTCCCATTCACAAGTCATATATGCAGAGGGCAGCAAGTTGCATCTCTTCTTTCTGATTCTAGGAACTTGAGAGTTTTTTCCCTAATGATATTAGTTTAAGTACCTGCACTGGTGAGTTTTTTTTACTCTAGTAAATGAAAACAATCTCCTTACTTTAATACCACTAGGGATAGTTTTCTAACCCTCTTCTTTCTTTATCTTTTAAGTAAATATAATTTTATAAACTCTCATTGGTTAAATGATACTGGGGTGCCAATTAATAAGTCGATGACCTAGGGTAAAAAACTAATTACAACTGACTACTGGAGCCATCACCATATGATGTTACATCCTTTACATGAGTTAACATCCTTGCTATTGCTTATGTTCCCATTTTGTCTTTTTTCTACATTTAGATAAAGGAATATTAGACACGAAACTGATTAAGATCTAGAAAAATCTATATTATTGATAATTGATTATATAATTTATAAAATCTTGAAGTCTGTTATTCCACATCCATAGTCCCATAAGGATGGAGTCTAGGATTCTCATGCTTTTTATTTGGGATACATTTATTTTTGAATTCAGTTTTGATTATTATATTATTCTATTTATATTATTGTACTCATCATATACAAAGTTTTCTAATGCTGGTCATTTTAATTTTAATTTTTATTAGTTCATGTAAGTTTCCCATGCTTCTTTGCATTCATTGCATTCATCATTTCTTATAGAACAGCAATATTTTATTAGACTCATAAACCAAAATGTGTTTAGCCATTCTCCAATTGATAGATGTATAATTTAATTCCAAGTATTTTTCTATAACACAAAATGCTGATATAAATATTGCCATAATTTATGGCAATATTATTGCCATAATAAATATATAAATCATAGCTTTTTGTCACTGACCCTATGGATTCTTTCATTTTAGCATTCTAAATTTCTATACCTGGAAAAGCTAACAAACAAAGCACTGGACATTGTAGATTATTCTCACCTAAAGAGCAAATAAGTGGATATTTATAAGACTCTTATTTTCTAAAATCTCCATATATGTGAACCTCAGTGCTACAACTTATAATGGCAAAGTCTATAATAATTTCATGTTCCAAAATTTCTACTTTATATAATGTACTTTATATGTCACAAGAGTAATTGCCGGGTAGTCTATAGTTCAAGGAGACATTCTCTTCTTCACTGATATTGTTTTATGCCTTAAAACTCATCATTCTGATTGAAGGGAAGAAATACGAATGAATTCCTAATTTATTTTATGTAATTGTTTGATTTTGTATAATTAAGTAAAAAGACTGATCTCAGAATCAGAAAAATTTCTGTTTAATCATGGCCCTGACATATACTTATCTGAAAAGGGGCAACACACTTAGCCTCTCAATGCCCTAAGTAACTCTCTAGGACTCTGACTTACAGAAGAGCATTGATCTACATCAATGAAAGGAGGTTCAGTATTGAGATTTCCTAACAACAGATGAAATACTATTCTGTCTGGCTTTAGATTCTAATTCCACAGATAACAGTTTGAAGCCCCCTCTCCACTAGGTCTTGTCCATCCTGTGGGACTCTTCTCTATGCTCTGGAGGGGAAGAAAAACTACATTTAATATCCTTAAATATAACAACATAATTTTCATCAAATGAAGCCGTTATTCTCATATCATACAAGTAAGTATTATTTTTCCAATTCATTGATAGCTAACATTTTTTGACAGAATAGCAACCAAAGATGATGATGCAATTATGATTAAATGAATAAATTATTAGATGTGTTTTGAGATGAAAATGGTAATCACTAGTAACCAGTAATTAAAGAAATAATAACAAAAAAGCCACAAGCAAGTGATCAGAGCAAAGAAAGACAAATACTTTCCTCCATTTTATCACCTGATGCCTTTGAAGTTATAGATCTGGTCTAAGCACTTCTTGGACAAAGAAACAAATGACCCCCCTGTTCAATACCACCAGCAGTTTGCTAAGCGGCTTATCATACGATTTCAAAATTTTGCTTACAAGGGTAGATGAATAGGAAGTGAAGGTCAGAGTGGATTAACTGTAAGCAAAAAAAAAATCAGTCACAATTAAAAGAAATCTTTGTAAATGCCTCAGAGCAAAGAGGAAAGTTTCATAAGCACATTATGGCTCTTTTTTTTTTCTTTTCCTCTCAGGCCTTCTATGAAAACTATTTAAACCCAAAGAATTAAATTGCTATTGTTCAGACATTCCTATGCATCCTGAGGTTTGTTCCCCTCAATTGGCCCTTTATGTCTCTCAGTAGAGGCCGGATGTTTGCAGTGGCTGGCAGCTGCTGTCCAAGCCACGGCTAACAGCTGATAGACTGGCAGAGAACACTGAAAGAGTGAAGCCCAGAGCCTGGGAAAGGTCTTCATGCTGAATACTCTCAGCCCTGCTGGGTAATTAGCTTACTACATTTAAGAACAGAAAACTAGTCCTGAAGATTCTCCATCTGACCTGCTTTTCAAAAGTCATTAGAATTTAGAAATGGTTATATTTATTTGAAAAAGAACTTGTATGGCTGGATTTTCTTTCTGTATTTACTGAATAAGCAGTGGGAAAGGTAGAATTAGTTAAAACTATTATTGAAAAAGAGAAAACCCTTTCTTTCTCATGATTGTTCTTCCCCTTAGTTCTAATTCCTCTTCCACAACATGACTAATGTAGAAATGTTAAACATGATTGTACATATGCATCTGATATCAGATGTATGCTGCTTTAGGAGGAGGGAAGGAAGGAAGGGTAATAGAAAAATGTGGAACACAAAAGCTTGCAAAAGAATGAATGATGGAAACTACATTTTCATGTAATAGGAAAAAAATTTTAAAAGAAGAAAAAGGGGGAAAAACCCTCTAAGTAAACTTCTGTTCTTTGCCCTACCTAACCCTGCCTTCTTTTGCATTTTGAAAGTAAGACAACTAAAGAAGGAAGGAAAATACTAAATAAAAAGAGATAGAAAAGACAGAGAAAGAAAGGAAAGAAGGAAGGAACAGAGGAAGGAAGGGAGGGAGGGAGGAAAGAGACAAAAAAAAGCAAAGAAAGAAGGAAAGAAAAAAAGAAAAAATATTTGGGGGAAGAGGGGGATTTGCTTTCTTAGAAATGTATAGTTCCTGTTTGTTATTGAAAAGTAACAGGCTCACCATATCAATTATAAACATAACCAAATATATCATATTAAAACAAAATCTCCTTTCCCAGATTTTAACAGTAAATATCCTTATCCTACCAGTTAATGGAAATGGATTAGTAAAAGAAACATCATTTTCATATGGAAATGAAAAAATGGGAAAGGAAATAAAAAGTGGGAAAACTTTCCATTTTCCTATGTACCATCACCAGGACAACAATTTAGTCTAGGAAGCATTTTGTAGTCACTCATGGGACATTTGGTCATAATAAAACTGCCATCTTATTTGCCATTATTTCTGACATGAAGCAAAGTTTGTAAAGTTCACTGAACTTTCCTCTTCAATGATGGAGGTAAAAGAGAGTAAAAAATGGGGGGAAGTAAGCTGTTTAACGTATTAGCATAGTTCTATTCAGTATTTATGCCAGTCATGCTGGGGTGCCAAACTCATTATTCCAACTAATGGGTAGGCATCCCTAAAATTGAAACCTGATCATATTGGTAGAAAACTCTCCACTAAGATTTTCTCAAACATTCAAAACAACTTTGAAAAGCAGTTTTTTTAAAGTTCTAAACCATACTAGATAAAAATAAAAGTATTTTTAGTAGCAAAATCTTCTCTGCTACACCTCTGTCTTCCTGCATTTGTATACTGATTTACAGATCATGCCTACTGCCAAAGCCTCTGGGTATGTAGGCAAGTTGGCACAAATGTGCATACATCCAACTTCCACACCTCCCCACCTGTCTGGCAGGAATCCCTGCATCAGTCATACAAAATCTAACTGAAAACATGGGCCTAGTACCATAGCCTGAAGGCTAAAAAGCTTAGGTTATGATGGACAAGAAGTGAAAACCAGTTTTGATGATGAGGACACCCCCCACACCCAGTCCCCAGGAGGTTTTCAAATTAATTGTGTGCTATTAAAAATCGTGGATTATACATCCCAGGACCAATGGTATGGCATAGTGGGCAAGTAAATAGGTACCTTGAAATGTTTTTTTTTTTTCTTTTTAACTTGTGGTGAAAATCTTTTCTTTTGCCTTTTGATATTCTTAGAGGATATCTTATATTAACACTTTTGAATTATCTGTATAACTTTAAGATTTATAAATAAGCTAGCTTTAATATGATAAAGTAAAAGTGATAAAAGCAAATTTTCATACCAAAATGTCAAAATGTGCAAATACAAGCAGCAAATAAAAGGAGAGAACTTACAGACAACACCTTAAGAGGGTTCTTAATAGATTTTGATTGGATTTCCCTTTTTTGTGCTTTAGTTCAACTTTATAAAGATACAATACTTGAACAATCTAGGAAAAACATAACCTTCCAAGAAAAGTCAGAAAATGCTCTCCTCCACACACACACATATTACAAAAAACTTTGTTCAAAATGTGACAATCTGTCACAGCTGGTAGCCATAAAAATGAATCATATTCAAATTATTCTAAAGAAACAATTATATATATATATATATATATATATATATATGTATATGTATGTATAGATCAATAGAATGTCATAGTTACCATATTCCTAAATTTTAACTCTTCATTTTCCTTCATTGCATCCTTGGAGATAAGATAAAGAAATGAACTAGATGATATGCAGATAAAAGAATTCAGAACTATCAAAAGATTAGACCTAAACAATTAATTAATGAAAAGCCAGAAAAGACATCTGCTGAATTCTGGGAATCATACTTGGTCCTAACTACTATGATTTAAAAAAAAATACAAAGCTTAACAATCATTTAATAAAAGAGTAGAATATCAGCATATACACACATACACATATATGCCAATTCTGTAATTTATAATCTGAAAATGTTAGTTTAGACACTGAATTATTTGTTTGTCCAGAATCACAAATTAGTATGTATTACAGCCAAAATTTTTACAGGAAAAATAATACATTGCATAAAATGATGGACATGGAGACAAGAAAACCTCACAATTACTTAGTTCTGTGTCTATAGGGAAGTAATTTAATCTTTCAGACTCAATTTTCTTAAATATAAATTGAGAATAATAAGAATAGCATCTACTTCACAGATTTTAAAGATCAAATAAAATAACATTAAAGAATTTTACAGGACTTAAATCATTGCTATTTTAGTAGTAGTAGTACTTTTAGTATTTATTATTATTATTGTTATTATCATCATCATTGTTACTATTACTATATAGTATTCCTATTTCTAAAGCTTGGCTTACTATCCACTATATTATGCTGCCTCTCAAGAATCATAGATGGCAGAAATAAGAGAGCAAGTGAATAAAGTGAAGAAGAGGATAAAAGAGGCATTCTAAAGAGGTTTGGTAGGTTAAAGAATAGGAAGGTAAGTTAGTGGGGAGAAGTAAAATAGAGAAGTAAGAAGGATAGGATAAATATGGTTAGAAAGATTTGGATGGAAAATAGAAAAGGGAAAAATACAATCATAATTTAGAATGTGAATTAAATGAATTTCCTCATAAAATGGAAATGGATAGTAAATTAAAAATTTGAATCCAACAATATATTACTTTCAGGAGACAGAATAAAAATGAGAGATAAACAAACATAAAATAAAAGGAAGAAGTAGAATTTATTATACAAAAAGGAAGGAATAGTAATCATGATCTCAGATTAAGTTAAAGCTAAATACATTTAATCAAAAGAAAAAAAGATGGAAACTAAACCATTTGTCAGCATATTGTTCAATATTGCTGTTTAACATAGATATACAATATATAATATCTTAGCATTTACCTGCCAAAACAGACACAGGAACTCTGTGAACATAAACATAAAAGATTTTTTATACAAATAAGTCTAATCTAAATATTTGGAGTAAAACTTATTGTTTGTTAATAGGTATACCAATATAACTATTAAAATTACAATTCAATCTAACTAATCCATTTATTCAATGCCATTCCAATTAATTTAATAAAAAAAGTTGTTGAATTAGAAAAATATTATCAGTGCCCATTTGGAAGAACAAAGGGTCAGGAATTCAAAAATGAGGATGGGGGAGAGGGAAGATATAAAAGAAGGAGATTGAGCAGTACATATATATATATATATATATATATATATATATATATGTGTGTGTGTGTGTGTGTGTGTGTGTGTATCTTATACTATGTTTTAAATTGTTGAATCATAAAATGAGTAATTTCAATTGTTTTAGATTAATACCAAATATAGCCAAGAAGAGAAGGAATGTAAAAAATTGAATAAACATTCTTTCTTAAGCAATCTCTCAAATAGGATGAGATTGCATTGAAATATTTCTGTGTTGTGAGAAAAAATGAACTACATGATTTAAAAAACATGGAAGGAGGTGCCAGCCACAGGCAAGATCATGATGAACCAGAGTGAATGAAGTCCAGTCTTCCAGGAACAAACCATGTATGCCAGATTCCCTGGGGGTGCCAACTCATGGCAGCAGAAGCAGTTTCAGACCTACCAACCCAAAGATCAGCAAGCATACCTTGGAAGATCAGCAGGGAAACCTCTGCCAGAATGAGCAGAGCCCAGACCAGTGTGGCCCTCAGCATAACTGCCTCCCTCAGTGCAGTCCTGGTCCTGGAAAAGGAAGCAGGGTAGCAAAGTTGCCCAGCTGCTATTAGAGAGCTCAGTCCATAGAAGGTAAGGGGGTAGAGGCAGACTTTCAAGACCTTTCTCTCCAACAGGACTCTTGTGCTTTGTCCACATTCAGACCCTGGTCTCAGTCTGGGGGCCCTCCACACAGTTCCAGAGCAGAAGGGTCTATGGTCATCCACAGACCAGTACTCAGGTCAAGAGAGCAGTCAGAGCCTCTTATAAGATCATGAAGGGACTAAGTTCCTTGCAGGAGTGGCCCAATAACACTCAAAAGCTCAGGAAGCACCCCAAAACCAGGGCACAGATTGGGGAAATGAATAAACAGAAAAAAAGGAACCTAATTATAAACAATTATTTTGGCCCCATGGAGGATCAAACCACACACTCAGAAGATGACAAACTGCAAACTTCTGTATCCAAATCCTCCAAGAAAAAATAGGAATTGGGCTCAGGCTATAGAAGAGCTGAAAAAAAGATTTCAAAAAATCAAGTAAGGAAGGTAGAGGAAAAATCATGACGAGAAATGTGAGGATGCAGGAAACAACATGAAAACCAAGTCAGCAGCTTGGTCAAGGAGATACAAAAAAATGTCAAAAGGAAACTACATATCAAATACCAATTTAGGTCAAATGGAAAAAGTATTCCAAAAAGTTAATGAGGAGAAGAATACCTTAAAAAGCAAAATGGGCCAGATGGAAAAAGAGATAAAGAAAGCTCTCTGAAGAAAACAACTCATTCAAATACAGAATGGAGCTAAGGGAAGTTCATGACTTTGTGAGGAATCAAGAAAAATAAAAGAAAACCAAACGAATGAAAACTAGAAGAAAACCTGAAATATCCCATTGGAAAAATAACTGATCTAGAAAACAGATTTAAGAAAGATAATTTAAAGATTATTGGGCTACCTGAAAGTCATGATCCAGAAAAGAGCCTTGAGTTCATTTTTATAGAATTTCTATAGGAAAGTTGTCCTGATATCCTAGAATCAGAAGGCAAAGTAGAAATTGAAGGAATCCACTGATATCCTGAAAGAGACCCAAAAATAAATAAATAAATAAACAAACAAACAAATAAATAAATAAATGACTCCCAAGAATATTATAGCCAAATTCCAGAAATCCCAAGTCAAAGAAAAAAATACTACAAGTAGCTGGAATGAAAAAAATCAAATATCATGGCATTCAGTCAGGATTATACCTCACTTAGTAGATTCTCCATTAAGGGCTCATGGGGCTTAGAATATAATATTCTGGAAGGCAAAAGAGCTTCAAATGCAACCAAGAATCAATTACCCAGCAAGACTGAATATTCTTTTCTGGGTAAAAGATAAGATATTCAATGAAAGAGGTGAATTCACAGGTTCCTGTTGAAATGACCAGGGCTGAACAGAAAGTTTGATCTCCAAGTACAGGACTGAGGTGAAATATATTATGAAGGATTTAATGATGTTGCACTGCTTGTATTCATGCATGGGAAGATGATACTGATAGCTCATATGACCTATCTTAATTAATTCAGATTTAAGAGCATATTTAAACAAGGGCACAGGAGAGGGCTGAATATGAAGTTATAAGATATTATAAAGATGGAGTCAATGGGTGAAAAAGGAAATGAATTGGCAGAAATGGAAAGGAGAGGTAGAATGGGCTAAGATATTTCATGTAAAAGAGTCAAGAAAACACTTTTGTAATGGAATGGGAAGAGGTAAGGTGAGGGAAAATGAGTGAGCCTTCATTCTCACTGGAAATGGCTCAGGAAGGAAACCACATATATACACATATTAGGGTATAGAAATCTTTTACCCTAGAGGAAAAGGGAGAGGAAGGGAATGGGAGAAAGGAGACAGTAGGGGAGGGGAAGGGGTTAACAGATGATAGAGAAGATACATCAATGAGAGTGAGTTTGCAAGGTGGTGGGATTGGGTGGCTTGCCCAGGACCACCCAACTGGGTGGTTATTGGATATCTGAGGTGAGCTTTGAGCTCGGGTCCTCCTGGCACCAGGACCTATGCTCTGTCTGCTGTGCCATTTGACTGCCCCTTAGCACACTTTTGAGAAGGAACAAAGTAAAAGATGACAGAAAACAGAATAAATAGGAGCGCAGAGGAATGGATAGAGGGAAATACAATTAGTAAAATGCAGCTGTGGGGAAAAATATGGAAGCAACTTGCCTGATGGACTTATGATAAAGAATGCAATCTGCCTCAGAGACAGAGTTGATGACATTTGAACACAGGACTGAAGTACAATCTTTTTTTTTCCTTTCTTTCACTTTATTTTTTGTGAGATTTTTATTTTTATGGGAAGAGAGGTTATTTTGTTTACTCTTACAGCAAGACTATATTATTAAATGCAAAGAAAAAAACAAAAAATGGAAAGAATTGGATCTAAGAAGGAAGAGGATATACCTTCAGAAAATGTGTTGACAAGTGAAAATATGCACAATATGGCATTACATATATATATATATATATATATATATATATATATATATATAGAGTGAGAGATAGACCTATTTACCTATTTACATAGGTATGTATATATATATATATAAATATATATATATATATGGTTATGTGTGTTTATAGATATCTATATATTTACATATAAATCTGCTTTTAATTGTAGCCATCTTTTGAGTGGAAATATGAGGGAGAGGGAAAAATAAAGCAAAACATAGACAGAAGAGAACAAAAGAAAATAAATAAAGAAGTAAAAAAAAGTTGGGTAACATTGAAAACATTGTATATATTATATACTTGATTGTATAGTTATATCATTCAGGATGTATATCAGTGCATTTATAGGTTATTGTATAGTATTTACTGTATAGGTTTTCTTGAAATGAAAATTTTTTGTTTTTATATTGAATCCTTTCATGTACTGCTATATACATGGATGACAATGTTCCTTTTTTTCTGGTGCATTCTCATCTTTCAGTACAAAACTATGAAGAAAATTTAAAATGTGACCCTCAATTGCAGTATCTATATTGAGAGAGAAAATGAAGATAAGCAACAGAGAGTGTAACAGAATAGCAATGTCTGTGAAGAAGTTATGGTCAGGGTCAGCTAGATGTAACAGTGAACCATGGAGTCAGTAGGACCAGAGTTCAAATTCATCTTCAAACACTTAGTAATTACCATGCTGTGTGACCTTGCACAAACCATTTAATTCCATTTCCTTTAAAAAAATTCATGAATCAAATATAAAAATAATTATGGAGAGTATTTGAATAAAGATCAGCGAAGGGGAAAAAACAAAAAAAAATTATTGTCAGGTGAGCATACATGAAGACCATCTAAACAACAAGAGGAGTTAAATAAGGTACTGAGCAATGAAATTAGAAATTTACTATAATATGACAAGTACTCTAATAATGTGGAAATGAGATAGAAATTCAAGAGTAGGGAGTTCTGCAGAGATTTTAGAGGTCAAAAACCATAAGTAGAAGATTGGTCATAGCTCATTAAGACAGCACCCTAAGAAACTGACAGATGAATGTAATAAAATTGAAGAGAAAAGATTCTTGGAATCTATCAGTGTTATTCTAGGAGATACTATCCCAACTCCTTTTTAACAAGCCATGAAAAGCAACTGAAAAAAAACTTGTCTAACAATGCTAGTTTAAGAGAAAAGGGAACAGACAGCAAGTCCTTGATAAGTTGGAAAATAGCATTCTCTTAAATAGGAAGAATTAATACTAGGAAGGTCATATTCAATTGGAGCCAAAGGGTTGATGACAGATGATTGATAAAGAGCTATAAAAGTTCCAAGAAAAAGATAATTTCACAGAATGCTAGGGTAATAGAGCTAGAGTTAGACAAATACATTGCAACAAAACAATCAAGTCAAAATCCCTTTAGAAAATATCCATGATTAAGAGCTAATGGTAATGTTCTTTTTAAACTTTTTGTTTCACATTTAAGCTTAAAATGAATACAACATTTTAAAATCATAGTGTCTCTCATTTTCAGTACAAATTATGAAGAATGAAAAATAATATGACTCCAAAAGCTAGCACCTTGACTAATATGTCTAAATAAGAAAAACATTAACTATAGTTATGAGTAAAGATATATTGTTGTCACATATTGGCTACCTGAAAGAAACTTAGAGTAAGTTGTAGCAGTATGGACAGCCCATTAGAAAATTATTACAACTCTATCCATAGCAATAGGTTGACTTTAAATTGAAGATATTGAAATATCTAAACTAATAAGAAATTGTCCTTCCTACTCATTAGCTATACTAATATAATTAAAATTATAAAAAAGTAATAAAATTATATTAATATAATTAAAATTCCAGTTAAAGAAATAACTAGATCGCAGTTTTGTGGAATACAATAAGGCAAGGCGAGCATATGAAATCAGAAAATCAATATTTGATTAAACAGAAAAACATAGATTTCTAGGAAATATATATACATATTAGACAGCTATAAAATAAAAGAGAAAGAAGGATGAAAGAGAAAGAAAGAAAGAGAGAGACAGAAAGAAAGAAAGAAAGAAAGAGACAGAAAGAAAGAAAGAAAGAAAGAAAGAAAGAAAGAAAGAAAGAAAGAAAGAAAGAAAGAAAGAAAGAAAGAAAGAAAGAAGAGGAAGGAAGAAAAGAAAGGAAGAGGAGAGAGAGAGAGAGAGAGAGAGAGAGAGAGAGAGAGAGAGAGAGAGAGAGAGAGTGCTAGTGCTGCATTCAGGGCTCATTCATGACTCCTTGACTCCTCTATGGATAAGAATAACATTTTTCATTATTGGTCTTTGGAATGGTTTGGGGGAATTATCTTGATCAGACTAGGTGAGTATTTCACAGGTTATCACCATTACATTGTTGCTAATATCTAAAATGCAAGCTTGCTTTAGCTCACTTCACATTGACTGAGTTCATATATGGCTTTCCAAGTATTTCTGAAACTATCCTATTCATCATTTCTTATAGCATAACAGTATTCCATCACAACAATATACCAAAACTTGTTTAACTGTTCCCTAAATACTGGGATTGCTCTCAATTTCCAATTCTTTGCCAGCAAAAGTATCAAAAGAATGGTCAAAAAATTTTATTCTCAGGTCTCACTGGTACATTTTTTTCTATGTTCCCCTAATTTAGTTGTGATATCACTTTTTATGTCTAAATCATATATCCATTTCTACCTTGTATTATTGATCTAGTCATATTTTTTTTCACCAAACTACTTTCCAGTTTTTCAGTAATTTTTGTCAAATATGGAATTCTTAAACTAAAGGATGATTTTTTGGGCTTATCAAACACTAAATCACTTCAGTCATTTATTATTGTATGCTGTGCATTTAATCTATTCCCTTGTTCCACCACTGTATTTCTTGACCAATACCAGATTGTTTTAATGATTACTTCTTTCTAATATAGTCTGACGTTTGGAATTGCTAGATCACCTTCCTTAACTTTTTTTTGATTCCCTTGATATTCTTGATATTTCAAACTTCCAGGTGAGTTTTTTTTACTATTTTGTTCTAATTCCCTAAAATAATACTTTTTTGATAATATGATTGGTTTGGCATTGAATAAGAAAATTAAAGTTGTCATTTTTATAATATTGGTTCAACCAATCCATGATAAATTAATATTCTTCAAATATTTAGATTTATTTTTATGTCTGTAAAGAGTATTTCACAACTATGTTCATAAAATCACTGTTTGTAGGTAGGGTGCCAAGTATTTACTATTGTCTGCAGTTAATTTAATGGGAATTTTTCTTTCTGTCTCTTGCTGGAAGATTTTGAAGGTAGTATATAGAAATATTTATAATTTATATGGGTTTATTTTTTATCCTGCAATTTTGCTATAGTTGTTAATTATTTAATCTAGTTGTTTTTTTACAAATTTATTTTATTTTGGGGATTCTTTAAGTGCACAATCACATTATCTTCAAAGAGTGATAGTTTTGATTACTGAATGTTGATTTTTACATTTTTACCATCATACCTTTTATTTAACACTTCTATTAAAATATTGATTAATAGTGGTAATAATGGACATCCTTTTCTCACTTCTTATTTTATTAGAAGATTTAAAATTTTATTTGCTTTGCCAATAATTCTTTTTCTAGGTTTTAAGAAAAATGCCATTGGGGGCAGCTAGGTGGCATAGTGGATAAAGTAAAGCACCAGCTGTGCAGTCAGGAGTACCTGGGTTCAAATCCAGTCTCAGACACTTAATAATTACCTAGCTGTGTGGCCTTGGGCAAGCCAGTTAACCCCATTTGCCTTGCAAAAACCTAAAAAAAATGCCATTGATTCCTATGCTTTCTAGCCTTTTTAATAGGAATGGATGTTGTATTTTATCAAAGACTTTTTCTACATCTATTGATAAAATCATATACTTTTTGTTGTTATTGCTATTGATATGGGAAATTGTGCTGCTAGAGTCAGTCCTGCATTCCTATCATAAATTCCACCTGGCCATAATATGTGATCTTGTGATATATTGTTGTGCTCTCTTTGCTAGAATTTTATTTAAAAATATTGCATCTATATTCATTAAATAAATTTGTTTATGGATCTATTTCTCAGTTTTTGTTCTCCTTAGTTTAGATATCAAAAGCATATTTGCGTCATAAAAGAAACTTGGTAAGAAATCTTTAACTATTTTAAATTTCCAACAGTTTACATAGTATTAGATTAATTGTTCCTTAAATACATGCTAGAATTCATTTGTGATTTCATTTAGTTCAGAGGGTATTTTCTTTAGGATTTCCTTGATGACTTCCTCAATTTATTTTTCCAAAATAGAATCACTTTGTGTTTTACTTCGTTTTCCAAGAAGTTCATATTTTTAAATATTTATATATTTCACTTAGATTGTAAAATTTATTGACATATAATTGGGGAAAATAATTCCTGATGATAGCTTTAACTTCTTCTTTATTGCTGATATAAGCAATATGATTTTTTGTTACTTTGTGAAATTGAATTACCAATGTTTTATCTATTTTCATGGTTTTTTGAATAGAATCAACTCCAAGTTTTATTTACTAGTTCAATGATTTTTTAAATTTAATTTTTATTAATCTCACCTTTGATTTTCAGAATTTTCATTTTAATGTTTAATTGGGAATTTTTAATTTGTTCATTTCCTAATATTTTTTTCATTTCACATCCAATTCATTGATCTTCTCTTTCTCTCTTTTACTGATTTACAAATTTAAAGACAATTTTCATTGTCATTCTCTTTAATGAAATCATTGATTGTTTCTATGATTTATTCTTCCACCCATTCCTTCTTTAGAATTTTTATTATTTTTTCATTTCCTTTTTTTTTTTACTTTGTGAGACAATGGGATCTAAGGTCAAACAACTATTAATTATCTAGTGTCCGAGGTCAAATTTGAACTCAGGTGCTCCTGACTTCAGGGCCAGTGCTCTATTTATTGGGCTACCTAGCTGCACCCCCACATTATCTTTTAATGTATGCTTTCTCAGCCATTTATTAAATGTAATTTCATGGCATTATGAACTAAGAAGAGTGAATTTGATATTTCTGTTTTTCTGCATTTGGTTGTAAGGTTTTAATGCTTTAATACATAGTAAATTAATACATAATGAAGATGGCAAGAACAAATGGGAAAAAAATAAAATCCTATTTATTTCAATTCAGTTTTCTCCAGAACTTTATCAAATCTAACATTTTCTAAGATTCTATTCATCTCCTTGAATATTTTTATATTTATCTTATGCTTGCATTAATCTAGCTCTGAGAGTGGCTAGCTGTAGCATTTACTGTCTATTTCTTCCTATAATTCATTTAACTTTTCTTTTAAGATTTTGGATTCTATGACATTTAGTCCATATGCATTTAGCATCAATACTATATCATTATTTATTGCTCCTTATAGCAAGATAGTGTCCCTGATTATCTCTTTTATTTATTTTCTTTATTTATTTTTTCTTTGTTTCAGATCATTATTGTTTCACTTGACTATGTTATTTCACAAAAGGCATAATAAATTCTGCTATGACACTTTTATACTATGTATCACTTTGTTTAATATGTGTTTCTTGTAAGTAACATTATTAGATTATGGTTTTTAATTCACTCTACTATTCTTTTCTGTTGAATGAGTTAGATTATCCCATTCACATTCAATTTTAATTACTAAATTTCCTTCCATTCTATTGTCTTATGTTTATCCTTTCTCTTTCTTTCTTTCTTTCTTTCTTTATCTTGTCCTGACTCTTCAGTATGTTTTTCTCCTGACTGATGCCTTCTTTCATTTGCTTTCCCTTGACAGTGGCCCCCATTTCTTTAATCTGTTTTTTCTCTTACTTGGCTTTTGGGTAAAACAGATTTCTATCACCAATTGAATTTGTAGAAATACTTTCCCATTTTGAATCAATTGAGATGTAAATTAGGTTCAAGTATTTCCCACCCTTCCCATCAGCATTTCTCCATCCATTGCAACAATTCTTCCTTATATGTTTCTTTTATTCTTCCTCTTCTTTTCCTTTCTTCCAGGACCTTATGCTTTCATGTCCACCCATTTTTTGTATTATTCCAACATAATTCAATCTGTCATCCTCTTTCTAAGTAGATTCCTTCTAACTGCTGTAAAATTGATAAATTTCTTAAAATATACATATATCGTCTTCCCATACAGAAAAGTAAATTGAGTACATTATGACTTCTCTTTTCATGTTACCATTTTTATGTTTCTTTTGAGTCTTGTATTTGAAAGTCAAATTTTCTGTTAGCTCCTCTTTCTTTGGAAGGAATACATGAAAGTCTATTTCATTAATTAACAATTTTGGTTGTAATTTCTGCTCTCTTTCCTTCTGGGAGATCATATGTTAATATTACTCCTTTAAAATGGTAGCTGCTAAAACTTGTTAAATCTTAATTATGCTTCCAGAGAAGTTAAATGTTTTCTTTCTTGCTGCTTCAAGTATTTCCTCTATGATCTGATCAGGCAGTTTGGAATTTCACTATAATATTTCTGGGAGTTTTTATATTGGAATCCTGGCATCTTGGGGTTTTTATTATGGGTGATGAACAGATGATTCTTTCACTTGAAGTAGGATATCTAGAATCTTTCATTTACCATGGATTTAAAACAATCCAATTATTCTTAAGCTATCTCTTTCCAATTTTCCAGGTCAATTGTTTTATCAATTAAATATTTCACTTTTTAATTATTTTAACTTTGTTTTATTGTTTTTTGATGTCTCATGGTGTCAAGTTCCACGTGTCCAGTTTTCATTTAAAGCAATTATTTTCTTTAATGAGCTTGTACCTCTTTTTCCTTTTTAGCCAATTCTGCTTTGTAAGGATTTATTTTCATCTGTTCATTTTCTACTTCTTTTTACATTAAATTATTTTTTCACCTGTTATTTTCTGGAGTATTTTTTTCTTTTATCTATTAATAAGGAAATAATCAAATTTAACCCAGTAGTTTTTTAGAACCTGGGAACATATAAATGACTATGATTATGTTTCTAATAGCAGGCTGATAGGTGACCAACCCATATAGTCTATGTGTAAAGGCAGAAAGACTTAATCCCTTAATAAATACAGATTGTGCATTACATTATATTCTTTGACTGTCCCTTCAGAAATAGAATCCTTTTCTAGGAAAATGTACTTAATTTTAAAATTTAATTCAAAGTACTGTAAAACTAAAAACTTCAGTGATTCCCTTAGTTGTACATATATATATATATATATAACTGGGTACCAGAATGTTAGTCCTAGGGTTCAAGGACCACCTTTTCTCAGCATCTAGCATTTTACTTAACTTTGGTCTGCAGAGTCTTCTATCCATGTGATGGTACAAGACTTTCATGAATCTAATTCCAAAAACAGGTGAACTAACAGCTGTCATTGTTTTTCTTTTATTCTATTTTCCTTTCAATGTTTAAATTAATCCTGTATCACTTCCCTCACTTCAGACACCATCTTCATCTCTTGTTCCATCCAAATTTGAATTCTGCCCTCTGGTTTCCCCTAACTCCTTTAGTTAAAATTTCATTTTTTCTTATTTTTACAAGGCTTCTACATCATTCCATGACCATATCCAAATCATACCCCACAATTTGACAATTCCCTCATATGCAATGTCTTCTCTTATTTGTATTATAGCTCCTTGCAGGCATAGATTATCTTGCTCTCTTTTATTTGAATACTTAATAAATGATGTGTCTACAAACCTCTCTCTTCCTTCTTCTCTTCCTCCTCTTCTTCTTATCTTCTTCTTTCTCCCTATATCATACAACTATTTACCTATCATATCTCATCTATTATCTATTTTCTTTATTCCTTTCTTTTTTCTTTTCTTTTTCTTGATATAAATCTGACTGCTTTCATGCATTTGCCATGCCATTAATGCCATCCCACTGCCCCTCACTTGGCCCTTTGGACATTTTATATTCTGTCTTGTGTTCTGGTTATGTGTATATATGTCTAATACCCTCCCTTCCTCCCTGCTTAAATTGAAAACACCTTGAAAGCACAGATTCATTTTTCTGTCTTCAGCACTTAACATATGTTTGTTGAATTGAAGCCAACTTTACTTTCTTCTTTTAGCATTGATATGTATCTTTAATTAATTCTTATCTCAGGTTGCATCTCTATAACTGTAGTTAACCAGAACAAAATATTTGGTCAACCAACCACTTAATTGTCTGGATGTTATGAGACCCTGAAATTATTCAGACTGATTTTTTTTTAATTTACCAGCTGTTAGGGAATCAAATAGAAATAACCTGAAAAGGATCTACTGTCTGTGGACATCACTGCTTGTGGCAAAATCCTTCACTTTTATTGTATGTGTCACTGACAAGCATTCCATTTCCTTTCATACATCAAAGTCTGCCAGGAACAGCTAGAATTTCTACATTCTTGTCCACATTCATGTAGTAAACTTGCATAATGAGCCTCCAGTTTAAATATACATTTTGCTTTAATACTGCTGGATGATTACTTGGCACTCTTGCAAAGTCCTAAGTTAACTTTTCCTCCCTACCTGACTTGGATTCAATATGCTCCTTCTTAACTGGTCTGGCTCCTCTTCCCTCAAAATTAGACATATAATTCAATATCACTGAAAGCTCGGTCCAGTTGCAGACTCCTAGATTTTAAACTCAGACATGTTTCAGATTCAACTTTTCAGTGAGTGGACATCTTTATTTTTGAAGCCATCATGCAATATTTACTCTCTACATCTTTTGAAGAAGGCATTTCAACCAAAAGTCATCATACCTCAAATATTAAAAAAGTACTTACATTTTACATTCTTGATCAGTTCAAACAAAAATGATGAAATGCATACTGATGCCTCACATATACACTATACTAGATTCTTTTTTGTCCTTGTTTAAAAATTCTTTATTTATTTATTCTTATCTTGTACAAATAATTTTTATACATTACTAAAATATTCTTGTTTAAGAGTAAACATAATACCCCCTCCCCCAAAAAATATAGACCCCCATGAGCGATATAGTAAAGGGGAGAGAAAAAATTAAAATTAAAATAAATAATAACAATAACAATAATAATTATAAATAATAGGTATGGCCAGGTGACACAGTGGATGGAGCACTGGCCCTGGAGCCAGGAGCCCCCAAGCCCAAATCTGGCCCCAGACACCCAACAATCACCCAGATGTGTGACCCTGTGCAAGCTACCCAAACCCCATTGCCCTACAAAAACCAAAAAAAAAGACCCAAAATAAAATAAAATAATAGTAGTAGTAGTAGTAGTAATAATAATAATTGTAGGGGTGTCCAGGTAGCAGATCACTGGCCTTTGAGCCAGGAGCATGCAGGTCCAAATCTGGCCTCAGACACGCAACAATCAGCCAGCTGTGTGGCCCCAGGCAGGTCACCCAGCCCCATTTGCCCTGCACCCCCCCAAAATAATAATAATAATAATAATAATAATAATAATAATAACAATAACAATAAATGTGCTTTAGTCTGTGTTCCAATACCACCAGCTCTGCCATGGGTGGATCACATTCTTTATGATAAAAGTTACTTCCATATTTTTTCACCATTGCCATTGCTAATCACAACTCCCTCCATTCGTACTTCTCTACTACTATGAACTATATTTTCTCTCTCCTTTCACTCTGTTTCTGCTGCAGGGTAGACCAGCATCCACCTGGCCCTATGGTCTGGGACAGGCCATCTTCTCCCAGCCCCTTGCAAGGAGTTAAAAAGAAAACATGTTATATCTGACCACTCTCCCTTCATGGTCCATCCTCTCCTCCATCACTCACATCCCCCCCTTTTCCCCTGTCCCCCTTCCTCTCCTTCTTACTCCAGATGTCTATGCCCCATTGAGTATGTATTCTGTTTCCTCTCCTAGCCACCTCTGATGAGAGCAAAGATTCCCTCATTCCCCTGCTTCCCCCTTCTATATCATTGAAATAGCTCATTGTCATAAAGAAAAATCTTATTATATGAAATATCTTGGCCTATTCCTCCTCTCCTTTTCTTTCTCCCATCACATTTCCCTTTTATCTATTGACTATTTTTACACCATAATATAATCTTCAAATTCAGTTTTCCCCTGTGCTTCATCTATAAAAGCTCCTTCTACCTGCTCTACTAGATGAGAAGGTTCATATGAGTATTCTCAGTATCATTTTTCTATACAAGAATACATGTAGTTCATCATCATTAAGTCCCTCATAATTTCCCCTTCTCCTCCACTCTCTATGCTTCACCTGAGTCCTATATTTGAAGATCAAACCTTCTGTTCAGCTCTGGCCATTCCAACAGGAACATTTGAAATTCCCCTGGTTCATTGAAAGTCCATCTTTTTCCCTGGAAGAGGACATTCAGTTTTGCTGGGTAGTTGATTCTTGGTTGCAGTCTAAG
Source organism: Macrotis lagotis (assembly GCF_037893015.1). Classification (NCBI taxonomy): domain Eukaryota; kingdom Metazoa; phylum Chordata; class Mammalia; order Peramelemorphia; family Peramelidae; genus Macrotis; species Macrotis lagotis. Next base: position 135,315,376 of record NC_133663.1, on the reverse strand, counting down.
CTCTTTTGCCTTCCGGAAAATTATATTCCAAGCCCTACAAGCTTTTAATGTAGTAGCTGCTAAGTCCTGTGTGATCCTGACTGCAGCTCAATGATATTTGAATTGTGTCCTTCAGGCTGCTTGCAATCTTTTCTCTTTGACTGGGGAATTCTGGAACTTGGGTACAATATTCCTGGGGGTTGTCTTTTTGGAGCTCTTTCTGGGGGAGATTGGCAGATTCTCTCCATTTCTATTTTGCCTTCTGCTTCTAGGATATCAGGGCAATTTTCCTGTAATAATTCTTTGAAAATGATATCAAGGCACTTTTCCTGGTCATGACTTTCAGGTATTCCAATATTTTTTAAATTATTTTTTCTGAATCTGTTTTCCATATCTGTTGTTTTTTTCAATGATATGTTTCACATTTTCTTCTAATTTTTCATTATTTTAGTGTTGAAGTATTAAATCCCAATTTCTCGTAAAATCAGCAATCTTCCTGAGTTCTGTTCTTTGTCTGAAGGATTTGTTTTCCTCAGAGAGCTTTCTTATCTCTTTTTCCATCTGGCCAATTCTGTTTTTTAAAGCATTCTTCTCCTCACTAACTGTTTGAAACTGTTTTATCCATTTGACCTATGTTGGTTTTTACCATGTTATTTTCTTCAGCATTTTTTTGGATCTCCTGGACTAAGCTGCTGACTTCTTTTTCATGTTTTTCCTGCATCTCTCTCATTTCTTTTCCCAGTTTTTCCTCTACCTCCCTCACTTGATTTTCAAAGTCTTTTTTGAGTTCTGTCATAGCCTGAGCCCAATTTCTGTTTTTCTTGGAGTCTTTAGATGCAGAAGCTTGTGCTTCCCCATCTTCAAATTAAGTGTTTTTTAACCTTCTTGGGATCACAGGCAAAGTATTTCTCAATGGTGTTCTTTTTTCTCTGCTTACTCATCTCTCCAGGCTATGCCTGGCTTAGGGGTGCTTCCTGAGCTTTTGAGTAATATTGGGACACGCCCCCCCCAACAAAGAACTCCATGTATGAGGTTCTGTCTTCCCTCCTGATCTGTGAATGACCACAAGTGCAGCCCTCTGCCATGGGGCTGAGGTGGAAGGGGGTCCTGCTGTTCTATGGGTGGGGGGGCCTAGACTGTGATTAGGATCTGAATGTTGTCAGAACCCCAGAGTCCGGTTCCAGGGACAGAGGACAGAGCTCAGAAATCTCTCTCCACTCCCCTCCCTAGGCTCAGCACTCAAGCCCTGGGGATTCCTGCTTACTGGCTTCTCCTTTCTGTTCCTGGATCTGGGCTGCTGAGGCCATGCTGCTTGCTGTGTGCCCTGAGGACTGGACTTCACATGCTCGCTCTGGCAGATGTCCCCTCCCCCACCCCGTGCTCCCTGGGGTGTAGGTCAAGAAACTCCCCCGCTGCTGTGAGCCTCAGTTCACAGCGCTCTGGGGCTGCCTCTGGGAGGCAGAAGTTCCTTCTCTCTGGCAGGATGCCCCTCTAGTGGGCTACCCCTCTGACCTCATAGAGCCAAGCCTTTCTTTTCTTTTCCAGGTTACCTTGGGTTGGAGAACTGCCTCACTGGATCCCTCTGTGGGTTCTGTCATGTGAAAATGTAGTTAGAATCTTTAGCTTATAAGTTTTGTTCGAGAGCACCTAAGAGATGATCCTCTCCTGTCGCCATCTTTGCTCCACCCCTTATACTGGATTCTTGATAACTTGTTAGTTAAGAATCATTTCAGTTGCAACTGACTAGGAAATAAGTCCTATATTTATTAACACCATGACAGTGAAGATCATATACCCTCATTTTCCTTATTTATAAAAAAGATAACAATATCTATATTACTTTTATCTTAAAGTTCTCATGAAGTTTAAATAATCTATTTAAAGAACATTTCACAAATTTTAAAGGACAATATACAACATGCAATGCAACCAAGACAGATATTATTTTAATTGTAAGAGTAAAAACACTTGCATTTGAAAAGATTGCCTGAGTGAAAATTTTTGTGAGGGTTTTTTTTTTCCCTAAAGATTGGTATAAAGATTTTGGCAATTATTTTCCTATTACCTATTTCATAAAGTTAATCTATATAATTTGTTTTTATATTTGGTGTTAGATTTTTACAGATGTTGTTACTGAATTATTTAGTAATTGTGGAATTTCTGCTTTTATCTGTTTGATTGAATAGCTAAAATAAAAGTTTAAAAAATGGTATATGACTTCCATATTTATATTTCCTCATTATAGTATTCAGCTATAAGAATCTCTTCAACAAAAGATCCTTAGTATTAGGTGAGGAAATAAAATGGTGAAATGAAAAGTGGTCAATTTAAAGCAAAGCAATAGACTGGGGAACCTAGTGGTACAGTGGAGAGAGCATCAACCCTGGAATCAGGAGAACCTCAATTAGAATCTGCCTCAGACACCTGATACTTACTAACTGTGTGATCTTGGGCTAGTCTCTTAACCCAATTGCTTTATTAAAAAAAAAAAAGACAATAGACTAAATGGCTTACATGATCTAACTTCTGACTGAAAAGTAAACTGACCTTATATGACTGTTTTAATGTTAAGCTGTTTAATGATGAAACTTTCCTTAAATTATTTTGAGAAGGAATAATTTTTTATTCATAGGTAATTGAAATAATATAGTGCTAATATTATAGATTTATATATTGATGACTAAAAGAGCAAGAAAATATTTTTAAAGGTCTTCTGATATACATGTATGAAGAAACATATTTCAGATAATATTTTAAGGAATTAGATATGGAAATGTACTCATAGAAAATTTAAAAATTTAAGACACTTTGAGAATGATGTCAAATATCTGACATTTATAAGTAGATTAATATTATAAAGGAGATTAAAGAAATTTAATTTGTTGAAAGAGAAAAAAAGTTAATGGGAACAGTTTCAGGGATAAGAGAAAAGAAACTGAACTTTCTTGAAAACTTTAGAATTGTAGAGAATTATTGTATCTCAGTTCAATTAAATATAACTGCTTCATGACTATTGAGAGTAAAATTAAATATGTGAGAAATCATATAAATATTTGGAGGCTGATATAATTTTAAAGGACTTTTCATTTCATGATGAAAATTAGAATGAAAAATGTGTCATTGAAAAGTCAGGACATAATAAATCTTAAAAGTCACCTAACAAATCTAAAAAGAAAAATTAGGACATTATCTTTTAAGCCATTAAAAATATAGGAAGGAGGAAAAAAACTAGTTTACGTAAGTCTAACTCAATTGTCAGGAAGTGACCTTAGGAAGTACATTTCATCTCTGTTGACTTTAGTCTACTGAGATACAAAATGAGAAGTATAGACTACATAAATACTAAAGTCTATATGATCTGTAGTAAGAACACCTAAGTAACTGCTTAGATGATCATCAGGATAGATAATAGGCCTTTCATATTTCCTTGTAGTAATGAAAAAAAATCAAAAGGTAAGATGCATACAGCAGGGATAACCTCCAAAATTAAATTAAAACCACCAATTAGATTCTTCTCTATCCCTAGGTTTTCCACAGAACTAATATATATAATAACATTTCAGAAAGTGTATTTTTTTTTTGCCTTTCCTCTTCGTGCCTCTTAAGGCAAAGCATAGATAAATATAAAACTAGTCAAAATCCTAAAAATAAAGAACCAAATGACCAGGATGGCTAATGTAATACTGAGTTATTTGAGGATTACTACTTCAAAGAAAATGTTCTCCTGACATATTTTGTCAGGAGTGGAAGAAGGAGGAAATGCTAATATAATAAGAATAAAAGTATGATAAGGTAACTTAAGCTTTAGAGAAATGAGGATATGTGCTCATATCCAAAATGTAGCTAGGTGATATAGTAGGTAAGAGTGATGACTCTAAAGTAAAATGTATTCTGATACTTGTAACCAGGTAACCTGTGCAAGTCACTTAACCTCTGTCTGCTTTAGTTTCCTCAACTGTAATATAGGGTTCATAGTAGTTATCTCCTAGTGTTTTTTGAAGATCAAATGAGGGGCATGTGGTGCAGGAGGACCTGAATTCAAATCTGGTCTCAGACACACCTAGCTGTGTGACCTTGGGCACGTGATTTAACCCCACTGCCTTGCAAAAAGAAAAAAAAAACAAATGAGATTTGGTGCAGAGCCTGGAACATACTAAAGGCATGATCCATTCAATTCTCCTCCTAAAAAGTTTCAAGTTATCATCTTAATGTGTCCAATATTCTGTTTCTTATCTTTTCTATTAAACATAGAAAATTATAAGCAAAAATGACTTGAGGGTAGTTCTATAATTAAAGAGTGACTCTCTCTGATACAGAAAGATGCAATTTCCAAGACATTAAAGTACTCTAATTTGTAAGTCCTATTATGATTTAAGAACCAGAGGGTGTTACATGTTGCTGTGGATAGAGCATAGACCCTGGAGTCAGGAGAACCTGAGTTCAAATTCAACCTCAGACACTTAATATTTACTTAACTGCATGACCTTTGGCAAGTTACTTAACCCAGTGACTTGCATAAGCCAAATAAAAAGTGTTTTAAGAACCACATGTATAATGACTGGCAATATGAGCTTAACAATTATAATCAAAGGAAAAAGTGTTATATGTTAAGAAGAGAATGATGAAATATGACAAACCAACCCCACAGAGTAAGGGATAGAGTATATACAGATAAGGCTCTAGAAAACATGTCTTTTCCACTACACCAGAGGATATTATAATTGAGTGTATCATTAGGGAAACATAGCAGTGACTGGCAAAAACTAGGCACTGACCAGTATTTCACACCCTATACCAAGATAAGGTGGAAATGGATACAGGATATGGACACAAAGAACAAAATTATAAACCAATTAAGAGAAAAAAGGAATAGTTTATCTTTTAAGACGTATGGAACAGGGGTGGCTAGGTGGTGCAGTGGTTAAAGTACCCACCCTGGAGTCAGGAGTACCTGGGTTCAAATCCGATCTCAGACACTTAATAATTACCTAGCTGTGTGGCCTTGGGCAAGCCTTGCAGAAACCTAAAAACAAATGGGGAAAAGTTTATGAACAAAGAAGAAATAGAAAATAATAAATTACAATATAAAAAATTTCTACAACTTTAAATTTAAAAGATTTCACACAAATAAAGCTAATGCAACCAACACTAGAAGGAATATAGAAAGATGGGAGAAAATTTCATAGCCAGTGTTTCTAATAAAGGAGTCATTTCTAAAAAATATAGATAACTGAGTCAAATTGATAAGAATACCAGTCATTCTCCAATTAATGGTTAAAGGATATGAACAGGTAGTTTTCAGGTGAAGAAATTATAACTCTCTATAGTATTATGAAAAAATGCTCTAGATTATTATTATGTATAAAAGTGATAATTAAAAGAACTCTGAAGTACACCCTACACCAATCAGATTAACCAAAATGACAAAAAAAGGAAAATTATTAATATTAGAGATGATGTGGGAATACTGGGATGCTAATACACTCTTTTTTTCAATGAAATATTTTATTTATTTTGAGTTTTACAAATTTTCCCCTATTCTTGTTGCCCTCCCCCATGCCGAGAGAAGGCAGTCTGCCAGCCTCTACACTGTGTCCATGGAATGCATTGATCCAAGTTGAATGTGATGAGAGAGAAATCACATCCCCAAAGAAGAAAAATAAGTATAGGAGAGACAGCAAAATTAAATAATAAGATAATGGGTATTTTTTTTCTAAATTGAAGGTAATCATCTTTGGACTTTGTTCAAACACCACAATTCTTTCTCTGGATACTGATGGCATTATCCATCACAGATAGCCCAAAATTATCCCTGGTTGATGCACTGATGGAATGAACAAGTCCATCAAGGATGATGATCACCCCCACCCATACAATGTTTTTCTGATTCTGCCCATCTCACTCAGCATCAGTTCATGCAAATCCTTCCATGCTTCCCTGAATTCCCATCTCTCCTGGTTTCTTTTCTTTTTTTTTGGTTAATATAACTTTATTTATATATTACTAAAACATCCCTATTTAAGAGTAAATATAATACCCCCTCCTCCACAAAAATATAGAACCTTATGAGAAATAAAGTAAAAGGAAGAGAAAAAAATGTGTTTTAGTCTGTGTTTTGATACCATCAGCTCTGTATTGGGTGGATCACATTCTTCATCACAAGTTTATCGCAGAAGTTACTTTCATATTTTTCCACAGTTGCTGTTGTTGCTTGTAATTCCCTCCATCCATTTCTCCCCACTACCATATATTATATTTTCTCTCTCCTTTCACTCTGACCCTCTTCTAAAATGTGCTGTAGCATAACTGAGTGGCACAGCAGACAGAGCACCAGTCCTAGAGCTAAGAGAACCCAAGCCCACATACCAACCCACAGACCCAGCGACCACCTGGCCCCGTGGTCCCAGACAGTACACCCAATCCCAGCCCCTTGCAAAAAAAAGTAAAAAAGAAAATGTGTTAAATCTGACTATTCTTTCCTATGTTCCACCCTCTCCTGTATCACCACATCCCCCCTTTCCCCCTATCTTTTTTCTCTCCTTTTAACTCTAGATGCCTATACTTTAATGAGAGTGTATGCTGTTTCCTCTCTGAGCCATTTCTGATGAGAGTGAAGGTTCCCTCATTCCCCCTCACCTTCCCCCTTCTATATCATTGCAAAAAAGTATCTTTTATATGAAATATCTAAGCCTATTCCACCTCTCCTTTCTCTTACTCCAAGTTCATTTTCCTTTTAGCCTTTTAACTTCATTTTTACAATATGTTATATCTTCAAATTCAGCTCTTTCCTGTGCTTCATCTATAAATGTTACTTCTACCTGCTTTATTAAATTAGAAGGTTCATATGAGTATTATCAGTATCATTTTTCCATGCAAGAATATATGCAGTTCATCATTAAGTCCCTCATACTTTACCCTTCTTCTCCACTCCCTATGCTTCACCTGAGTCCTGTACTTGAATCTAAAACTTTCTTTTTCTTTTTCTTTTTTTTTGCAAGGCAAATGGGTTTAAGTGGCTTGCCCAAGGCCACACAACTAGGTAATTATTAGGTGTCTGAGGCTGTATTTGAACTCAGGTACTCCTGACTCCAAGGCCAGTGCTCTATCTACTGCGCAACCTAGCTACCCCTGAAGCTCAAACTTTCTGTTCATCTCTGGTCATTTCAACAGGAATATTTGAAATTCTCATGTTTCTTTGAAAGTCCATCTTTTCCCCCGGGAGATGTTCAATTTTGCTGGGTAGCTGATTCTTGGTCGCATTTCAAGCTCTTTTCCCTTCCAGAATATTATATTCCAAG